>NW_024719665.1:3234361-3278644 GCF_018991925.1 Homarus americanus | reverse complement strand
TTTGTCTCCATCCACCCACCTACAGGTGTGTTTGTCCCATCACCCACCTACAGGGCGTCTTTGTCTCCATCCACCCACCTACAGGTGGTCTTTGTCTTCACCCACCACACCTACAGGCTGGTCTTTGTCTTCCACCACCCCACCTACAGGTGGTCTTTGCTTCATCCACCACACACCTACAGGTTGTGTTTTGTCTCCATCCCACCACCTACAGGTTGAGTTTTGTCTTCACCACCACACCTACAGGTTGGTCTGTCTCCATCACCCCACCTACAGGTCTTTGTCTCCATCCCCACACCACAGTGTGTGTCTTCACCACTCCACACCTACAGGTTGGTGTTTGTCTTCACCCACCACACCTACAGGTTGGTCTTTGTCTCCATCACCCCACCTACAGGTTGGTCTTTGTCTCCATCCCACCACACCTGGGTTGATCTTTGTCTTCACCACCCACCTACAGGTGGTCTTTGTCTCCATCCACCCCACCTACAGGTTGGTCTTTGTCTTCACCCACCACACCTACAGGGGTTGTCCGTCTTCACCCACCACCTACAGTTGGTCTTCACCCACCCACCTACCACACTGGGTGTTTTGTCTTCACCACCCCCACCTACAGGTGGTCTTTGTCTTCACCCACCCACCTACAGGTTGGTCTTTGTCTCACCACACACCTACAATTTGTCTTTTGTCTTCACCCACCCACCTACAGGTTGGTCTTTGTCTTCACCCACTCACCTACAGGTTGGTCTTTGTCTCCATCCACCCACCTACAGGTGGTCTTTGTCTCATCCACCACACCTACAGGTTGGTCTTTGTCTTCATCACCCCACCTACAGGTTGGTCTTTGTCTCCATCACCACACACCTACAGGTTGGTCTTTGTCTCCATCCACCACACCTACAGGTTGGTCTTTGTCTCCACCACCACCTACAGGTTGTGCTTTGTCTTCACCCACCCACCTACCTGGGTTGGTCTGTCTTCACCCACCCCACCTACAGGTTGGTCTTTGTCCACCCACCCACCTACAGGTTGGTCTGTCCCACCCACCTACAGGTGGTCTTTGTCTTCTCCACCCCACCTACAGGTTGGTGCTGTCTCCATCCCACCCACCTACAGGTTGGTCTTTGTCTCCATCCACCCCACCTACAGGTGGTCTTTGTCTCATACCACACCTACAGGTGGTCTTTGTCTCATCCACCTACAGGTTGGTCTTTGTCTTCACCATCCCACCTACAGGTTGGTCTTTGTCTTCATCCACCCACCTACAGGTGTCTTTGTCTCCATCCACCCCACCTACAGGTTGGTCTTTGTCTCCATCCACCCCACCTAGGTTGGTCTTTGTCTTCATCACCCACCTACAGGTTGGTCTTTGTCTTCACCCACCACACCTACAGGTTGGTCTTTGTCTTCACCCACCCCACCTACAGATTGCTTTGTTCATCCACCCCACCTACAGGTTGGTCTTTGTCTCCATCACCCACCTACAGGTTGGTCTTTGTCTCCACCCACCACACCTACAGGTTGGTCTTTGTCTTCATCCACCACCTACAGGTTGGTCTTTGTCTTCACCCACCACACCTAGGTTGGTCTTTGTCTCCACCCACCACACCTACAGGTTGGTCTTTGTCTTCATCCACCACACCTGCAGGTTGGTCTTTGTCTTCATCCACCACACCTACAGGTTGGTCTTTGTCTCCACCCACCCCACCTACAGGTTGGTCTTTGTCTTCACCCACCACACCTACAGGTTGGTCTTTGTCTCCATCCACCACACCTGCAGGTTGGTCTTGTCCTCCATCACCACCTGGTTTGGTCTTTGTCTCCATCCACCACACCTACAGGTTGGTCTTTGTCATCCACCACACCTGCAGGTTGGTCTTTGTCTTCACCCACCACACCTACAGGTTGGTCTTTGTCTCCACCCACCCCACCTACAGGTTGGTCTTTGTCTTCATCCACCACACACTACAGGTTGGTCTTTGTCTTCATCACCACACCTGCAGGTTGGTCTTTGTCTTCATCCACCACACCTACAGGTTGGTCTTTGTCTCCATCCACCACACCTACAGGTTGGTCTTGTCTTCATCCACCACACCTGCAGGTTGGTCTTTGTCTTCATCCACCACACCTACAGGTTGGTCTTTGTCTCCACCACACCTCCAGGTTGGTCTTTGTCTCCACCACCACACCACAGGTTGGTCTTTGTCTTCATCACCACACCTACAGGTTGGTCTTTGTCTCCATCCACCCCACCCTACAGGTTGGTCTTTGTCTCCATCCACCCCACCTACAGGTTGGTCTTTGTCTCCATCCACCACACCTACAGGTTGGTCTTTGTCTCCATCCACCACACCTGCAGGTTGGTCTTTGTCTCCATCCACCCACCTACAGGTTGGTCTTTGTCTTCACCCACCACACACCTACAGGTTGGTCTTGTCTCCATCCACCCCACACCTACAGGTTGGTCTTTGTCTCCATCCACCCCACCTACAGGTTGGTCTTTGTCTCCACCTACAGGTTGGTCTTTGTCTTCACCCACCACACCTACAGGTTGGTCTTTGTCTTCACCCACCCCACCTACAGGTTGGTCTTTGTCTTCATCACCACACCTACAGGTTGGTCTTTGTCTCCATCCACCACACCTACAGGTTGGTCTTTGTCTTCACCCACCACACCCTACAGGTTGGTCTTTGTCTCCATCCACCCCACCTACAGGTTGGTCTTTGTCTCCATCCACCACACCTACAGGTTGGTCTGTCTTCACCCTCCACCTACAGGTTGTCTTTGTCTCCATCACCCCACCTACAGGTTGGTCTTTGTCTTCACCCACCACACCTACAGGTTGGTCTTTGTCTTCACCCACCACACCTACAGGTTGGTCGTCATCACCCACCCCACACAGTACAGGTTGGTCTTTGTCTTCACCCACTCCACCTACAGGTTGGTCTTTCTTCACCACCCCACCTACAGGTTGGTCTTTGTCATCACCCACCACACCTACAGGTTGTTCTTTGTCTTCACCCACCCACCTACAGGCTTGGTCTTTGTCTTCACCACTCCACCTACAGGTTGGTCTTTGTCTTCACCACCCACCTAGGTTGGTCTGTCTTCACCCACCCACACCTACAGGTTGGTCTTTGTCTTCACCACCACACCTACAGGTTGGTCTTTGTCTTCACCCACCCCACCTACAGGTTGGTCTTTGTCTTCACACCACCCCCACCTACAGGTTGGTCTTTGTCATCCACCCACCCCACAGGTTGGTCCTTGTCTTCACCCACCACCTACAGTTGGTCTTTGTCATCACCACCCCACCTACAGGTTGGTCTTGTCTTCACCCACCCACACCTACAGGTTGGTCTTTGTCTTCACCACCACACCTACAGGTTGGTCTTTGTCTCCATCCACCCCACCTACAGGTTGGTCTTTGTCTTCACCCACCCCACCTACAGGTTGTTCTTTGTCTTCACCCACCACCCCCTACAGGTTGGTCTCTTCTACCCACCCCACCTACAAGGTTGGTCTTTGTCTTCACCCACCCCACCTACAGGTTGGTCCTTTGTCATCACCCACCCACCTACAGGTTGGTATTGTCTTCACCCACCACACCTACAGGTTGGTCTTTGTCTTCACCCATCACACCTACAGGTTGGTGTCATCACCACACACACAGGTTGGGTCTTTGTCTTCACCCACCCACCTACAGGTTGGTCATTGTTTTCACCCACCACACCTACAGGTTGGTCTTTGTCTTCACCACCCTACAGGTTGGTCTTTGTCTCCCACCACACCTACAGGTTGGTCTTTGTCTTCACCCACACCTACAGGTTGGTCTTTGTCTTCACCCACTCCACCAGATTGGTCTTTGTCTTCACCCACCACACCTACAGGTTGGTCTTTGTCTTCATCCACCCCACCTACAGGTTGGTCTTTGTCTCACCCACCCCACCTACAGGTTGGTCTTTGTCTTCACCCACCACACCTACAGGTTGGTCTTTGTCTTCACCCACCCACCTACAGATTGGTCTTTGTCTTCATCCACTCCACCTACAGGTTGGTCTTTGTCTCCATCCACCACACCTACAGGTTGGTCTTTGTCTTCACCCACCACACCTACAGGTTGGTCTTTGTCTTCACCCACCTACAGTACAGGTTGGTCTTTGTCTTCACCCACTCCACCTACAGGTTGGTCTATGTCTTCACCCACCCCACCTACAGGTTGGTCTTTGTCTTCACCCACTCCACCTACAGGTTGGTCTTTGTCTCCATCCACCCCACCTACAGATTGGTCTTTGTCTTCACCCACCCCACCTACAGGTTGGTCTTTGTCTTCACCCACTCCACCTACATGTTGGTCTTTGTCTTCACCCACCACACCTACAGGTTGGTTATTTTACATTTAAATTGGTTATGCTATTAATGAAACGAATATTTATCTGATACCATAATTTTTGGGTCATAAGCCAAGGTGATTCTCCCTCATTTGTCTCTCTCATCCATCCCTCAACCATCCGTCAACTGTCTCTCATCCTTCTCTTAACCGTCATTTATCAATTTCTCAACTCTTTCTTATCCATCTCTCATCTCTCTCTCAACTGTCGTTCATCTATTTCTGAAGTGTCTCTCACCTCCCAACCATCTCGTATCAAATATGCCTCACCTTACATCTCAATATATGTGTGGCAGGGTGTACGTGGACGGGCAGGAGGTGAAGGAGGGCACCCTGGTGAGCGAGGCCGCCCTCATCCCCCTCAACGGGACGCTCTACCTTGGTCAGGATCAAGACAAATTCGACGGCGGTTTGGACTCTGACCAAACTCTCAGCGGCTACATCACCCAGGTGCTTATTGCCTGAAGAACACCTGGTGTGTTCTGGGTGTGTTCTTTAGTGGCTGAAGAATACCAAGTGAATGCCGGAAGATCAGTTAGTGTGTTCTTATATGGTTGGCGAACAGATGATGTGTTCCCTTAAAATGGTTGAAGAACAGATGATGTGTTCCTCTAAAACAACAAAACAGGTATTCAGGTAACTGGCGAAAAACAGGTGATGATAGAGGGGCAGGTAGGGTGAGCATTGAGTCATTAACAGACATCAAACACAGACCTACTATACGTTATATAACAAACTCTTGTAATGTAGGATAAATACTCTGATGATCGTAGTCTTGTGTATTGGGCATAAAACATATGATTTATTATATTAAACAATTCAGCGGTTCAATAAATGACAAGCTCCTCACTGGTCTCATCACTGTGTATTATGTTCAGTGATGTGTTGGTCAGTCTTCATCACTCAACGTTAACAACTGGCCGAGGGAGGAAGCACCTGCCCAACACACTGATGGTTCACCTGACTAGCTTACTGCCTTAGTAAATCGTATGACGTGTTGTGTGGTAGACAGACTAAAGGCATGGTCTAGTACATGCTTATTAGGACACTATGAATCGATATTTTCATTAAGGAGGTTCTAGTCGCCTTATTTCATTAACCTTAAAGTCCATAGAGTGCTTCTACAAAATCAACTTTTGTATAATTATTCCAGGTAAATATTTGGAATCGCGAGTTGGACCCCAGCTATATAGAGAGCATCGCCAACTGCTTAGAAAATCCCCAAGGCAACATGTTCTCAACAGACACCACCTCTGTCCAAGAGTCCAACGTGAGTTCCGAAATGGTTCACATTAAGACCTTCTGTAAGTCAAGAGAGAAGTACTTTATTATCCCGGTGAAGATGCTTCCTATAGAAGCCGAAAGGTTCTGTAAGCTTACAGATTCTAAGTTCTTCATCCCTGAAGACGAGGAGACCAATTCTCAGTTTGCTAACGTGGCCACAGAGCTGTTCACTGACGCGTGTGCAGGAAAGAGCTATCGATTTATAATTTTAGGCGGGACAGACATTGACAAAGAAGGGCAGTGGAGGAAAACAATGGGCGGCGAGCCTCTAACGTATATTCCCTGGAGTCCGGGAGAGCCCAATGGCTGGAGGATAGATAACTGCTTAGTGTTGAGTAATTACAATTACCGCTGGGGCGATGTTGGCTGTTACAATAAACTATGTTTCTCCTGCAGTAGAACCAACCTGGATTACTTGCAGTTACGAGGCATGTGTCAGATCAACGAGCATCAAACACGCTTTCTCTTGGACGGTTACATCAACGGTAAACCCTTCTTCAGAGGATATTACGGTCTTATTATTTATCATTCAGGTGTGAAGGAGTGGATATTACATGATATAGTAGGAAATGTTACCCTGGCCACCGTCTCCATGATGTATTCCACCGACTATCCAATCGGCCGCCAGAGGTGGACCGTCAACACCTCCTTCTGTGACCACCTTATAGGTAGTGACGTGGTGTTGGGTCTGTCGACATGCACGACGCAAGATTTCATGTGCACGGACGGGTCATGTGTGCACCGCTCCGTGCGCTGCAACTTACGGGACGACTGCTTAGATGGCAGCGATGAAGAGAACTGCACCACCATCTCCTTTAGTGACAGGTACCACAATTATCGCCCGCCTCCCGGAGTTACGTTCAGAACGCCGCTACAGATCGTTCCTGTCGTAGATCTCATCAGGTTCTCAAAAATAGACGACATTAACCTCGCTTTCAACATGGAGATTGAGATCTCTCTCTCATGGCCTGACCGAAACCTCAAATTTAAGAACATCAAGAGTGAGGAGGGAAAGAACAAGTTGAATGAACAGGAAGTAGAGAAGATCTGGAGCCCAGAAGTCGAGTTTCTGAACGTGAACAACGGCGAGTTGAAGATGTTGAAAACTGGAGTGTACGTGAAACAGACCGGCAACCCCGACCCTCCTCTCTTTTACGACGTCCAGATGGGTATGTTCCCTCTTCCTCGTTCCTTCTTTATTCATGTCCAGATTGGCAGTTTCTTTCATCTTCATACCTTCGTGTGCTTTCTACTCCTCCTTCACCTACACATTTTCTTCTTCATCCAATCTTTAGTTTTGTTTTATTCGGCGACTGCCAAAAGAATTCTTTCCTCCTCTTTTTTCCACCGACATCTAACTGGATCCTTTCTCTCACCTTCACCCTCTAACAGTGACTAAGTCCTAGTTTTCTCCTCATCTCTCCTCTACAATACAGCATCACTCCTTGGAACTTGGAGATCAAGAATTCAGGTCAATGGTACCTCTACACACAACATGTTTAAGCCCATATTCTTTTCACCTTCTAAGTTAAGTTGACAAATATTACAGATGCCACATTTATATTGTTCACCATTTGCCTCAGTCTGATCAGCGTTCAGATAGACTCACAATGATGAACTTGAGTCTCAGTGATCAAGTTAGTTCAAAATGGTTAATGTGACACTGATCAGCATCTCCAAATAGCATTACACACTGATCAGCTTGACTGGACTTACAGACACTATCTACCAGCCCAGCAGTGGACAGCTGGTGCAGAGACGTCAGTACTACGGCAGCTTCAACTGTCACTTCAAGCTGTTCAGGTACCCCTTCGACACACAGACCTGCATCATCGTCGTCAAGCTCGCCTCAGCTGACACCACCGTCCTCGAACTCAAGGTAACGTGTTTTGCTTCTACAGGTGGGAAGGTTAAGGTGATAATGATATTCACTTCTGTTCATGACGGTGGTGATTGATTCATGCCATTAACCAGTTCTGATTATTTAATCCCGTCATTATTTTTAATAAATCTTTAGATATTAATCATTAAGCATTACAAGAGCCAGGGGATGAAGGGCTCTGGGCCTTACTGTAAAGGATTAAACGAACTGGACAAACAAGAGCAAACTCCGAGTGATGATGACATGAGTGTATGCGTGTGTGTGTGTGTGTGTGTGTGTGTGTGTGTGTGTGTGTGTGTGTGTGTGTGTGTGTGTTTAGTAGTTAATCAGAGTCAAGTTTATAGCTTTTCTGTCATCAGATTTACAGGGATTTTATTCTAGAAATTATTCAAATCGACTGAGACATCTGTTGAACCGATTCACAATGAAAACTTTGCCGTTGGTTAAGATAGTCATAAACCACAGTAACAGTGACTGAGTTTCCTTCATATGCTACAACAGTTTCTCTCAAGTGTTGTGGAAATGTACTGAGTTTAATGTTATTGTTGTAAAAGTTGTGGTATACGTATTGTGAATTTCGATGTTGTTACAGAACTCATCTGTTGTATACAGTGGCATGGCTGAACTTCCTAAATACGAGGTTCAGAACATAAAAATCTCCCTCAAGAATCGCTCCGGCTATGCTGTCATAGAGGTAAGAACCGTAAAGCACACACACACACACTACTACTACTACTACTACTACTTTGCTGTCACTCGGAATCGAGTATGACGATCATCCAGCTATGATACAATGATATGAGTTATTAGGGATGTCACCTTCATTGGTGAGTTTTCAGGTGACTTAAGAGGCCGATACGGGACCGGCAGAGTTGTTCACAGATGTTGCACATGTGGAGGGCTGCATCCAGTGCAGAAGGGGCGGTGGCAGCGTTTTTCCGGCGTTGGCGCCTGTTTGCCTCGGTTTGCAGTCGGGCTAACTCGAAAGTATTAACACCTTCTTGTGTGGTACTCCTCCAAGCGTTACGATGTGGAGTAATCGACTCTCAGGTGAGACGGTCGATTTGGCACTTTTTCAGGTTTGTCTTAAGACTATCCTTATATCTTTTCAGTTGCCCGCCGGCGTTACGTTTACCACTGTAATCGTTAGGTGACTGTAAAGTAGCTGCTTTGGCAGTCTACTGTCGTCCAAGCGGGTAACATGGCCAGTCCAGCGTAGTTGTTCATGGATAATGGTAGCCTCGATGCTCCTACAGTTGGTGTCAGCAAGCATGCTGGCATTTGGTCTCTTGTCTTCTCAGCGAACTCGGAGGATGGAACGTAGACTACGATGGTGAAAATTTTCAAGTGGCTTCAGGTGCCTCCTGTATGTAACCCATGTCTCATTGCCATATAGCAGGGTGGCGAGGACCACTGCTCGATATACGTGTAACTTTGTAGTTAATTTCAGCTCCCTACAGCTGATGACACGGTTTCAGAGTCTGCCAAAGGCTTGAGATGCACATCTGATCCGATGCTGAATCTCTTCATCGATGTCTGCGGTGGTGGACAGGTGGGAGCCGAGATACCTAAGGTGAGTAGAAGAATTTGAAGTAGCAAAACGCCTGGACAAACTAAAATTAAAACGCTCTACCACCCCCATTGACTTACCAATGAAACTATTCAAGGAGTTCTCCCCGGAGCTTGCTAAACCCCTCTGCTCCATCATCAATGCTTCTCTCAGTCAAGCCAGATGCCCAGCTGACTGGAAGACCTCTTATGTATCACCAGTGCCCAAGTCAACCAGCCCACAATCCTTAAATCAGCTACGACCTATTGCAATCACCCCAATACCCAGCCTAATCTGTGAAAGTTTTGTGTTTGACTGGGCTTATGCTGATATTGCAGGAGTCGTAGACCCTCAGCAATTTGGCAACATGAAAACTTCCTCCACCACTCACTGTCTTGTCAGCTTTCTCGATTACATATACCGCCATCTCGAGAAACGAAAAACGTCTGTAGCTGTCGCCTTCATTGATTTCACTAAAGCGTTCGACCTAGTCGACCACAATATAATCATAAACAAAGCTATTGACCTCGGGCTTCGGAGAAGTCTCATACCATGGCTTACAGACTTCCTCAGTGACCGACGCCAAGCTGTACGCTTCCGAGGGGCTGTCTCCACCTTTCAGTCACTCACCTGTGGCGTCCCCCAAGGCACCAAGATGGGACCACTCTGCTTCCTTATGCTCATCAATGATGCCCTAAGAGAAACCCCTGCTCGCTGGAAATATGTCGACGACTCCACCATTGGGATCAGCGTCAACAATTCTGCTCCCAACTATACCGCCCTTCAGGATTTATTGAACAGTCTCCAAAACTGGGCCACCAACAACCATGTCACCATCAACCATACCAAGACCATGGTTATGCACATCAACCTCTCCTCCGACATTGTCCCACCTCCCTCCATTACCCTAGGTCCGAACACACTCCAGGTTGTAGATTCCACGAAGCTCCTCGGCGTCACCATAGACAACAAACTAAATTGGAAACCACACGTCAGTGAAGTTGTCAAATCCTCCAGTTTCCGTCTCCACCTCCTCCGCCGACTCAAGTCCCTCGGAGTTCCCGCACACGAGCTCCTCAGTGTATACACAACATTCATACTTCCCAAGCTCACCTATGCCTCCCCCACCTGGTCTTCCTCCCTAAATGCCACACAACGTAAACACCTAGAAAAAGTGCAAAAGAGGGCATGCAAGATTATTCTCTCCCCTTCCTACTCCACATATCAAGAAGCGCTCAACACACTGACCCTTTCGACTCTCACTGACCATCACCACGGCCTCATCTGCAAATTTGGTAAGAAGCTTCTACACCATCCCCGACACCGGCCCCTACTACCACCTGAGATCCCCTGTCCGAGAATTGCTGTTCGACACCACAACCGCATCCAGCCCATACGTGCACGAACTGATCGCTATAAGAACAGCCCAGTCCCAACCATTGTAAAAATTATCAATAACATGTAATAAATCAGTGTATTCACTCCCAGTAAACACTGCTCCCTACACTGTCACTATGTTGAAATGAACTGTAGTTTGAGCTGATCCCCATCTAAGTTACTATATGTCTTATTTGTGTCACTTATGTCACTTGTATATTATTTGTAATTCGTAACCCATTCCCCAAATATGTAACTGTATATTTTCAGCCTTCTGGCTGCCAAGCTCTTTAAACCGTTAATTATTATTATTATTATTATTAAGCTTGATGGATGGTGGAGGTGTGTCTGAACCAGGGGCAGGTTGAAACAGAATCTGAGTCTTACGTACATTCACCATAAAGGCCGAAATGTGCATACGCTTCTAGGTAGGTGTACAGATCTCCTGTAGGTCGCGTTCAGTGTGAGCAACAAGATTGAGGTCGTCTGCATACTGAAGTTCAGTAATGGAAGCTGCCGACACCTTTGTTCTTGCCTGGAGTCGTCTTATGTCGAAAAGACCCCACTTCACCCGGTACTCTATGTCCACCCCGCCGGCTAGATTGGCAGTGGCACGAGTAAGGAAGGCAGCCGAGAAAATGGAAAAGAGAGTTGGTGCCAGTACACACCCTTGTTTAACCCCTATTTGGATGGGGAAGAATTCAGACTGGGTGCCGTTGTACAGGACACTGCAGTTCATGCCATCGTGGAGTTGCCTCACAATGAAGATGAATTTTGGGGGTCAGCCAAAAGGCTGAGGGTCCACCAGAGGGCTTCCCTGTTGACCGAGTCGAAGGCCTTGGTTAGGTCGATGAAAGCCATGTACAGGTCATGACGCTGTTCTCTGAACTTTTCTTGCATCTGGAGGGCAGCATAGATCATGTCAGCGGTGCCACATGATGGTCAAAAGCCACATTGAGATTCTGGGAGGAAGTTTTCCGCCTCAGGAAGAAGTCTACTTAGAGGACTCGGGCAAAAATCTTCCCAGCTACGGACAGCAGCGAGATCCCGCGGCAGTTGCCACAGTATGACCGGTCTCCCTTGTTCTTATAAATATTGACGATGGAGGCGTCTTTAAGAGCTTGGGAGATTTCCTCTTTTTCCCATATATTCTCCAGGAGAGAGTGGAGACGGCTGGTAAGCAGAGGTCCTCCTGCTTTATACACCTCGGCTGGAATTCCATCAGGCCCTGAGGCTTTGTTAGTTTCCATCTGTTTGATGGCAGTAGCTACCTCATCCAGGGGTGGAGGATAGCTGAGGTGGGTCAGCTCTGGATGCTGAGGGACCTGCTGGGTTGTCAGGGCATCCACATCAGTGTTTCGGTTGAGCAGTGAATGGTAGTGCTCTTTTCAGCGCTGAAGGAGGCCTTTATCGTCTTAAATTATGGAGTTACCGTCGGATGAGTGGAGGGGGACTGAGCCATTAATGATTGGCCCATAAAATGTTTTGGTAGAATTGAAAAATTCGCGCCTCTCGTGCTGATATGCAAACACTTGTGTTTCACTTGCTTTATTTTTAAACCTGTCGTTTTTTAGATTGTGAAGTTCCTACTGGGCCACAGCTTTCTTCTTGTGGAAGGTATCAGCTTTGGTCCGAGTCTGGGGGTTGTTCTGACAATCAGTTACAGCAGGACGTTTATCATTGATGAGTATATTGTTTGCCAGGTCATTTTCATCAAACCAGTCCTGGTTTGTGTTAATGTTGTCTATTAAAGTTAGATTACGCTTGTTTGGGTTAGATTGCCCTTATTAAGTGGCATTTTTCTTCTTATGGCCGATGTGTGAACCTCCCTGGCTGATGTCGTCACAGTCTTTGCAATGTGACGTTCTTAACACAGATACAGAATGGTTGCGCTTGACTTGACAAGACCGGGAAAAATTTTAATGGATGTCGGATCGAAATTTGCGGTAAGTAATAGGATGGCATCTCACTTTAAACGAACTAGATATGTGTTGCTCTAACATTCTCTTTGGACTCATCGAAACACCTGAGGAAGTCCAGGGGATATTATTCTTAGGTTTCCACAAATAAATAATAAGAGGTGCAGTTGTTAGTAAAAATAAACAGAAGAGTTTAGACATTGACTGTACATATAAAGCCATGTGAGCTAATTTTGTTAACAATTAGTGTAATACGCCAGCAGGTCACCTCATGAATAAAATTAAAATAGTTTAATGTGTTGAATCCATCGTGATACAGAACTCTGAAAGATTGAATATTCATTTAGTCAACAAATAACGTTCGAAAGATCTTGTTTTAAGTAACTTTTCAACGTCAGTGAGTGGTGGTTTAAGTAATTAGTTCCTAAGGCTGGGGAAGTTATGGGCAAAATGACAGTAATGTATTATTAGTGACGACAAACTTAGCCTATGAAATTATTTTAGCCAACACGACGTAAACTATATTTGTTTACCATGAAGGCTGCACTTGCTGAGGTCACGGACGTTAGGTTTTAAACCAATTATGAAAATTTGAATATCTAAAGAGTTTATAATTTTGACTATGAATAATGAAGGACGTGTAATATTACCAAAATATAACAAAATGTTTCTGAGTAACATTAGCACTCGGGCCACTGATTATGGTGACGCAACTCGTATGTTGTTATGGTCTCATTGTCCCATAAAACTTGTGGTGTAGGAGACGAGTCTGTACTATACTCGGTTCACATGAGCTGTGTAACATGAGCTTAGGGCATATTTATCAAAGTATCATTGTGGATTTATATACACAAATTGATTTATCCTGCAGCTTTTAGCAACCTGTTGTAGCTGCCAACCGTATAAAATATTTACGAACAATAGCTCTTTGAGTGCCAGGGTCGCGTGAGGTGATCCGTCGTTATTTACCACATACAGGTAAACACACCTTCGTGAATTCTGTGACGTCATTTCAACCCGATTCTATCTCACTGTTCTGCTAGGCGAAGATTACAGATATAAAATTGTCCACAAGATATATGTTCTGTAGGGTTTATGGCAATGTGGGTAATAAGTGCACAGGTATCGAAACTATTTTTACTCTTCCGGCGTGAGCTGCTACCTCTACACCTCACCTGAGTAATGCTCGAAGCTAAGGGATGGAGTAGAGACTTGTTGTAAACAATAATCTGACAGTGATAAAGTAAAAGCAATAATGGCTTAGCTTCAAGAGTTGATATATACAGCATATGCATAGATACGTCCAATACTCGCTCAGACCGGATGAAAGTTAAAGTGGGTCCCAAAGGCATGACTGCCCGTTTAGCAATGGCCGGTACCGTTCTCGACCGCCTTCAATTCCCCATGTTGTAAACTTGGATACCCATTTACAACTGGGTGAACTGGAAGCACCCGGGAATCGAATCCCACCGACCTATAGAAGAGGAGGAGAGTGCTGTATCCACAATACCTCAGGGCTCGCTATACAGTACATTCCTCAACACGAGGGTGATATATTCTGCCACAGTCGTTGCAGTAATGTACACTCACTCACCCAGCACTTAACTAAGGTATGGTAGTTGGGTTATTTGGACACTAGGTGGTATACTGATCAAAGTGGTGACAAAGTGAATAATCTTGATCTATAAAAGGAGAGAATCGTAGCGAAGTAAGAGAGTAATATGATAAAGGAACCAGAAAAAAGACATAGATAGTGAGATTAAAAAAATAATTATATCCAGTTTGAGGCAGAAGTTATAAAAAAGAAAGGAGGGAAGATTATATAGAATAATTGTACAATGATGATAATGGAGATAAGAAATTAAAAATATGTTAATACAACCAATTTTTGGAAATAATTTTGGAGTTGAGTTTTCAGCAGAATTTCTTAAACAAACTGGCAGTTAAAGGATCATATAGTACGTATGACGAAAATACATATAACTCTATTTAAGGGTAAGAGTAAAGCTTATTAGTAAAAGGTTAGGTTAGGTTAGGTTAGGTTAGGTTAGGTTAGGTTAGGTTAGGTTAGGTTAGGTTAGGTTAGGTTAGGTTAGGTTAGGTTAGGTTAGACAAAGGCTCTGTGTTATCGCCATCCTTAAGAATTTTTAGTGAAAGTATTTGTAAGTAGCGAGAAATAAGAACTAGTGATGCAGTCAAATATGATTATCGTTATACCGATGCTGTTGCAAATATCACAGGTGGTGTAAAAACTGACTAGCAGAAAGGCGGAAAAAGACGAGTTTGGGCTTTCACGCTGTAAAGACATAAAGTAATAGTTGTTTTTAAATCAAAGGTCAATTTTACAATGAAAGGTGTGATAGGAAATGAGAAACTGGTGAAATTTTTTCCCTTTTTTTTTTTTTTTTTTTTTAGGAAAAGTGATGATGACAAATGTGAAAAAAATGGAAATTAAAATGCCATTCAATTATATTAAATCTCTGTTGAGTTTGATTTTGAGAAGAAAGATGCCAAAGAAGAATGGTAATGATAAGTTATACTGATAAAAAAAAATACGATGTTTTACGAAAAATAGTTGAAATTTATATAGAATAAGGTATAAGAAATACGTTGATCATATAACCGAGGATAAGGGGATAATGGAAGAGATATTAATGTATGATATTAAGGGTAGAAGAGCCAAAGGGATGAGGAGGAGGAGGAAACAAGGATGGATAAATGGAATTAAAAGGCATCTCCTCCTAACGCATATAACATGGCAGGAATTGATAACACGTAGAAGAACAATTTTCACATCATAAAAAAAAATAAAAAAATTAAAATAAATAAAATTATCATACAAGGGCATTATTCACAGTAATAATCCACAAATGTGAATAATACACATAACTCAGTATCCCAGAATACACTCAAACACTCTCTCTCGCTCCAACGTTCACACATTACCGGTTTAAACATATAAATTAATGTGCCGTAGCCAAAAAGCATGCAACTCAACCTTAACGTTTTACCGATAATAATAATGGTGACTGTACTATAGGCTTTAGAAACTGTAGAATAGTAAATGCTCAAAGTCTCGCCTTCACAGCTATATTACATTCTCTATCAAGTTAAACAATATTTTATTTCGTGTTAAGTCTTCGAAAATCTTGTCCTTCTAAATAATGTTCATATTACCCGAGGGGAATTATTCCACACTAGTACGTATTTGTTCACTGAATAACTTATATGACATGGCTTACGATATGTTCCTCATGCATCCATATCCTGAGGAATTCCATGTGTTATGGTCAACTAATGTAAAAAAATAAATGGAACTCACGGGGTTAAAAGCACAAACAAATCAAGCGCCTTAAAATATGGGTAACAGTATAGTCACGGTCAAAAGTTCTGGCGAATCTTCTACTGCTTCACGAATCCCGAGATTCAGACTCGAGAACCCGGAGCAGTAGAGATATGCATTATTTTCTCCACGGAGGCTTCGGATTCACGAATTTGAATCTTGGGGTTCGTGAAGCAGCAGAAGAACCGACAGGACTTTTAACTGTGAGTGTACCCTGGGGTGCGTCTTCACTTGAGCATTTTATCCCGAACGAACCAAACGGACAGACACGCACGAACGAACCAAACGAGCAGTTCGAGTGAAGCTCTCTGTATTCTGAGTGTTCGACGGTGCTCGTTTTATTCCCACCGTGTTCCTCAGTTGAACCCTGGATCTCACAGTGGCAGCAGGTGTATTATTCATTATTTACTCCTTAGCCAAAAGGAGGAAGAAATCTAGGAAAGGGTGGTTAAGGCGACTATTTTCTTGACGGAAAAATATGTCCCTGTTGAGTGAAATAGATTATGGCCGTTTGAAAAACTTTACTCAGAATCCTTTTGAGCACTCACCATCTATCAACAAACGACGGAAAACGTTTGGCGCGCTCGGTTTGGCTCAGTATCACGTCCTTACTCGCCGAATTCTGCTCGGCACGTTCTGGTCGTTCGGGATAAAATGCTCAAGTTAAGACGCACCCCTTGTGCATCATGTATCACAATGGACATGTACCACAGCCATGTATCACAAAGAACACGTATCACAACCATGTATCACGTGTCACAGGTGATGTTCCAGCTAGAGCGACGTTGGAGTTTGTTGATGCTGACTATCTTCCTGCCCACCTTCCTCCTACTGGGGATCGGCTACGGCACCCTGTTCATCAAGTTGGCCGTCTTCCAGGTGAGTTTTAGGGGAATCAGGTGAGTTTTAGGGGAATCAGGTGAGTCTTAGGAGAATTAGGTGAGTTTTAGGGGAATCAGGTGAGTCTTAGGAGAATCAGGCGAGTTTTTGGTGAATCAGGTATGTTTTAGTGGAGTCAGATGAGCTTTAGGAAAAGCAAGTGTGTTTTAGGGGAAGCAGAAGTGTTTTAGAGGAAGCAGGTGTGTCTTAGAGTGAGCAGGTGTGTTTTAGAGTGAACAGGTGTGTTTTAGAGAAACCAGGTGTGTTTTGGGGGAAGCAGGTGAGTTTTAGAGTGAGCAGGTGTGTTTTAGGGGAAGCAGGTGAGTTTTAGAGTGAGCAGGTGTGTTTTAGGGGAAGCAGGTGAGTTTTAGAGTGAGCAGGTGTGTTTTAGGGGAAGCAGGTGAGTTTTAGAGTGAGCAGGTGTGTTTTAGGGGAAGCAGGTGAGTTTTAGAATAAGCAAGTGAGTTTTAGGGAGTCAGATGAACTTAAGGGGACCAAGATGTACCTAACCTAGCACACCTATTTTTCAATGTATGAGAATGGTTACAAATGTACAGTACTCTTTTAAGTGATGAAAATGGTGTAGTACTTTAGTTAGAGTGTTAAGAGCACCATATGTGATAGTGTAGTAAGAGTTTAGAGCACCATATGTATTAAGGTTGGTAGTTTAGTAAGAGTTAAGAGCACCATATGTGATAGATTAGTAAGTTAAGAACACCATATGTGATAGATTAGTAAGAGTTAAGAGCACCATATGTGTTAGATTAGTAAGTTAAGAACACCATATGTGATAAATTAGTAAGAGTTAAGAGCACCATATGTGATGGATTAGTAAGAGCTTAGAGCACCATATGTATTAAGGTGGTAGTTTATTAAGAGTTAAGAGCACCATATGTGATAGATTAGTAAGAGTGTTAAGAGCACCATAGGTGATAGTGTAGCAAGGGTTTAAAGCACCATATGTGATAGTGTATTAAGAGTTTAGAGCACCATATGTGATAGATTAGTAAGAGTTTAGAGCACCATATGTGATAGTGTATTAAGAGTTTAGAGCACCATATGTGATAGATTAGTAAGAGTTTAGAGCACCATATGTGATAGTGTAGTAAAAGTTTAGAGCACCATATGTGATAGATTAGTAAGAGTGTTAAGAGCACCATATGTGTTACAGGCCAGGGCCGTGATGACGTTAACCACACTACTGGTGTTATACACGCTGTTCAACCAAGTGTCAAGTGGCCTGCCCGACACCGCCTACATCAAGATGCTCGACTTGTGGTTCTTCTTCTGCATCTTCGTCATCTTCAGCATCATCGTCATCCACATCACAGTCGAACATCTGGATAAGGAGCCTGAGACGCCCAAAACCAGAACTGTGCAGGTATCCCCCGTAGGCGACCTAAAGCTTCCCCAGTACCCGTCCTTCTTCCCCATCAAGTAAGCTACGCCATATTCCTCACCATAACTTCTTCACTATTAAGTATAAGTCATGTTAATCACCATAACTTCTTCACTATCAAGTATGTCATGTTAATCACCATAACTTCTTCACTATCAGCATGTCATGTTAATCACCATAACTTCTTCACTATCAAGTATGTCATGTTAATCTCCATAACTTCTTCATTATCAAGTATGTCATGTTAATCACCATAACTTCTTCACTATCAAGTATGATCATGTTAATCTCCATAACTTATTCACTATCAAGTATAAGTCGTGTTTATCACCATAACGATTCACTATCAAGTATGCAATGTTCAACACCACAACTGTATCATAACCATCATCAATCATCATCATCATCATCATCATCATCATCATCAAATAAGCTATCTCACGCTCACTACAACTTAGATAATTTACATTCACCACCACAACACCTGACCACAATCATAAGTAAGACTCAATTACCTGTATATAATTTTTTTCTTTACTATTTACTACGACAACGAGTGACAAATACATAAAGCAATCCAACAAGGTCAATCACAGTGTTTACAGTTTGAAGATGTACAGCAAATCACTAGTTCACTGTAAAGTACATTTTCAGTCAATATCTAGCTGACAGTGGGAGCTCTCAGGCAGTGATTTACAGTACACCCCAGTAATGTTACAGCTTGGTTGAGTACAGTACACCAGTAAACTTTGGTTGACTCGAACACTCATGCCAGATACTGTATGGTATCTCACCCTAGATGTACCATTACAGCAACATCACCATAAATGTACTACCACGACACCACAACCACAACCATAACACCACAACACCACAACCATAACAATATAACCATAGCACCACAACCATAACGCCACAACCATAACACCATAACCATAACACCACAACCATAACATTACAACCACAACACCACAACCATAACACCACAACCATAACACCACAACCATAACACTACAACCATAACACCACAACCACAGCACCACAACCAAAACACCACAACCACAACACCACAACCACAACACCACAACCATAACACCACAACCACAGCACCACAACCAAAACACCACAACCACAACACCACAACCATAACACCACAATCACAACACCACAACCACAGCACCACAACCATAACAGTATGTACCATCTCCTTCAGGATGCAGGCTGGGAGGCTGATGATTGTCAGTCGTCGCTTCGTCTACCCGCTCATCATCACCTCTTTCTGCCTCGTCTTCTGGGTCGTCATCTTATCCGTCTCCTAGTTCACCTGGTCTCCTAGTACACCTGGTCTCCTAGTACACCTGGTCTCCTAGTTCACCTGGTCTCCTAGTTCACCTGGTCTCCTAGTACACCTGGTCTCCTAGTACACCTGGTCTCCTAGTACAGCTGGTCTCCTAGTACACCTGGTCTCATAGTTCATCTGGTCTCCTATTACACCTCGCCTCCTAACTCACATGGAAGTCGCCTACTTCTGCCTCGCCTTCATAAACTTAAGAGGGGCCGTGACCTCTCCCTCCCACGCCCATCAATATCCATGGAGCATATTGACCCACTTTTAAACCCTATAATATTGTGGGGGGTTTTTGTCAGTATCTACACTAACTGTCTACTTACATATTGAAATGCGTTTAAGGTACAACAACTGGAGTGATTTTTTTTTTATAACATCCCTAATTTTTACGAATATATTATGATGGTACCAATGTTGGATGTGTATAAAGTAATCATGGATTTCTTTCATACCACTTGGACAGGCAGCTCAGCTCAGATGCCAATGTTCTTACTCTCCAAATTACAGTAAATGATAAGAAAACTTTATTGACTGTTGCTCGGCCAGTTGTGTTTCACTGACCTGTTACTGGCGTTTATACTGATCACTTATATTATTATTGAGTATTTTTGCATGTAAACCACCAGCAAGTGGGGATCTGGATGTTAATCGATTATTGTGGGTTCATGGTTATCCAGTAAAGTTGGTAAGTTATCCGGTCTTCCTGGGTTATTGGGTGACACTGGGTTATGTCTAGTTGCATGGAGGGTGTGGTGGGTGTGTTGGTGACAGGTTTTACACCTAAATTAAGTAAATGCACGATTAGATGGCCCTTAAACCGGAGAGCTTTGAGGGACGGCTATTAAATTTTAATTTGGTTGCACACGATAGAAAAATTGTCACAGGTGTGATCACATTGTTTTATACAACTATGAGGAGACTGTAATGTTGATATTATAAATAAATAATTATCTAGAGCTGATTTTTATAGTTTCCTTTAGTTGTGTATGGATGTATGACAGGCAACAGGTGGCGTCTGTATCTACTTTAGAAATTACTTAAAAGTTCGTCGACAAACTCATTTACCGCCGCTGGAGGTTAATGTACAAAGGTTCGAGCCAGTTTCTATGGAGAGTCATCCTCTTACCTATAAATGCTGGGAGTTACACATTACATTGGAAATTAAAAATAGGCTAACAAGATCAATATGGAATCAACCAGACAGTCTAGAATATGACTCATTTTCAGGATGAAGAAAAATTGGCAACTGTCTTTTCCATTGGTGACGTCATGTTTGGCTGAGAGGTCAATGTGGCGAGAGTAGTTTCTTTGGCTCAGTCTTTATAACCTTAAGATCTTCATTAAAACTTGACCTTGACACATTAAAGCAGTAGTTTGATGTTAAATATGAAAATTCTCTCACGTTACAAGTCAGGGGCCATATTAGAACTGGCTCTTGGCAGTTGGGGATGAAGAATATTTTTGACAAATATTAACCTCATATTCAAAGGGGTTAACTGGCTTAGAACCGTACCCAAGGAGTTAAGTAATCGTACTCTAGGGACTATACAGTCGTCCTCAAAGTGTTAAGTCACCATACTCAATGTGTTCACCAGAGATGCACCTCTCTCATGGCAAAAAGGAAATCATGTTTTTCTGAGCGGTTTCATATAGATACTCATGTGATGGAGGGAATGTTGTGAAAACTTAACAAGTGGAAAAAGTAGTAGAGAGCTTGATCGGTTGACGAGGAAGTGACTGCATATGTGTGTGTGTGTGTGTGTGTGTGTTTGTAACCAGCAGACAAACGAGGCGAAACAAGCAAGCTAGCTATCGAATGTGTCCCGTGAGTTTCATAGTATTATCAGTCGTTCATGACTTGACTACCACAAAGAGTATTTACAACTGAAGGTATTTTTATTATAAGGCATAACAACATGAGCACAAAACAAGCAATAGAAAGTTGTTAAAATACATCCAGTTTTTTGTCTCCCCCCGTCATGGTCGCCTCAAGAACAAGTTATTCGTCCTCAGTGAAGAATACAACGGACCTTATAGAATAACGTTACAACACAGTAACTATTCGAACTTGACTTTGCTGCCCTGAAAAGATTATATTTGCATCAAATCTGAGAATTCTAATCGTGTTGTCTCTTCCTGTATGTAGAGTTGATAAACATACACAAACAGTCGGGCGTTGCCGGTGAAGGACTATGTTGGAACTGACCCTTGGTATTTCTGAAGTGAACATTGTTACCAAATATTAACAGCAGAGACAAAATGCCAGACAAATTAACAGGCGGACAGTAACGACAAATAAAAACTTGATACAATAAAAACTGTTATTTACTCCCTCGACACTACCACCCTTTACAGTAACTAGATGTACTTAGTTGACCAATACTTGAAATAACAGACCTAGTATATAATGTGTCACATGATAAAAGATTACCGTCACGTAAACACAGTCCCTACGTAGAGAAGAGTACCACAAAGACAATTCCATTTAACTTTCACTACATAGACACCGACAATGCCATCTGGTTGTAATGTTACGTTTTTTTTTTCGACGCATCAGTGAAAGTAACAGATCCAATCCATGACTGGGAACAACACCTTAAAGTTCAGTGAGGGTGAAGTCTTGTTGAAGTTCAGTGAAAGTGAAGCATTAATGGCGTTTTCACATCCTACACAGGCACATAATGTCACACACACACACACACACACACACACACACACACACACACACACACACACACACACACACACACACACACACACACACACACACACACACACACACACACACACACACACACACACACACACACACACACACACACACACACACACACACCAAGTTGCAACACTTGAAGCAGACCAACATCAGTTAGCGGTATGGTAAGCTTAAAGAACTCTGTGGACTAAACAATAAGACACACCCCCTCCCCTTCCTTAGCCATCTCACTAATGTTGACGCAGCTGAGCAATCAAACAACCATTTAGCAACTATATGCCAGACGCTCCCCCGGCTTGACATAACCAGTCTCCCAGATTTCCTACCAACCCCCTTTCCCACTGACTTAGTGAAAGAATTTGAAGTAGCAAAACGTCTGAACAAACTGAAGTTAAAACGCTTCACCGCCTCCATTGACTTACCAATGAAACTCTTCAAGGAGTTCTCCCCGGAGCTAGCTAAACCCCTCTCCATCATCAATGCTTCCCTCAGTCAAGCAAAATGCCCAGATGACTGGAAGACCTCATATGAGTCTGTCGCCAGTGCCCAGTGCCCAAGTCAACCAGCTCACAATCCTTAAATGAGCTACAACCCATTGCCATCACTCCCAATACCCAGATTAATCTGCGAAAATTTTCTGTTTGACTGGGCTTATGCTGATATTGCAGGAGCCGTAGACCCTCAGCAATTTGGCAATATGAAAACTTCCTCCACCACTTGCTGTCTTGTCAGCTTTCTTGACTACATATACCGCCATCTGGAGAAACGAAAAACGTCTGTAGCTGTCGCCTTCATTAATTTCACCAAAGCATTTGACCTAATCGACCACAATTTACTCCACAAAGCTATCGACCTCGGGTTTTGAAGAAGCCTTATATCACTGATGTTAATTGTATATTATTTGTAAATCAAGTGATTCATTCCTCAATTATGTAACTGTATATTTTCAGCCTTCCGACTGCCATGCTCTTTCAATAAACCGTTAATTATTATTATTATAATTATAATTATTATTATTATTATTAGTATTATTACACACACACACACACACACACCAGAAGCCAGCAGCACCAATATGGTCAGCAGTGTTACAGACTGTGAGTGAGTGCTGTCCTTCCACCAGTATCATGGTCTCGCCAGGTGAATGTGGAACTGAGGTGGAAGTGTTGGTATTTGCCTGAATGGCCAACACTAAAGTGTACGTCTACTGGCACAGTACAAGAGGACCCAACCAAAAGTACAGGTTTCAGTATATTTATCAGTAACATCAACAGTCACTTTCAGCCTTTTCTCAAAGTATGAAGTGTGCATTATAGTATAGTCTCAAACAGTGTGTAGTGTGTACGCAGTGCATTATTATGTAACGTATTTGCGTCTATTAATGTACGTATAAGTGAATAAAAGTCAATCATAACATTGCCATCTATGTCAAAAAGCAGTGTATATTATGTATATTTCTCATGAGAATAATACAACAATTGTTTATAAGGAACCCCCAAAAATATATTCATCTTTTTCTTGGAGGATCAGCTTCCCATGAGGTGGGTCACATTACAACGATAGAAAACTGACCCTTGTGTCACTGTTCCATGGGTCCATATAATTATGACTTCATTAACACTAAACAAATTATTATTATTTTTATATACAAATAAATACAAGTTAAATAAGGTTAAAAATATCTTAAAAATAATCAGTCAGTCAGTTTGTTAATTTCCGGATTTCTAGTTTTGAAAGCAGACGAGCTGCATGACCTAGTGTCAAGGAATAGTCTGAGAAGATCGGACAATTCGCCAACTGCGCTGGCTAACCATTACCCCGGAAAACATTCTGCAAATAAAATTAACATCCAGGTTCCCAATTACTGCTGGGCGTGATGTCACACACTTGATCTGATGACATCATAGGAAAGTTAGACCTTGGGGCCATCAATCCCATGTTAAGTGTGATATAATATATACAATATATACTGTATATAAAGAGAGTCTATATATGCACACATCTCCTCGGTAGTGTAGTGATTAGCGTCCCGGCGGGCACACTTATCAGGTTCCCACGACAGATATTGTTAGGTAGAAAAACTTGACCTATGTCATTACAGAAAACTGCCTGCTCTCTCTCGCGTTTTCTTCAAATGGTGGTTAAATTCTGCGAATGAATTTGGGGTTTAACTGAGCGTTTCCTGCAACACGCACCAAACTCTTATGCTTCTTATAACAATTGTAAAGTGGCAGTGAATAAATAAATCCTAAATAAAAAGCCATTTAACTTAAAAAACTTGAAATACTGTAAATCTAGAGTTGATAGTGTGTGTGTGTGTGTGTGTGTGTGTGGGTGGGTGTGTGTGTGTGTGTGTGGGTGGGTGTGTGTGTGTGTGTGTGCCAAGAATTTTCACAGGGTCAGGAATCACAATGTTTGTGATCATTGGTTTAACAGAAAGTTTGTTGAAGATGATTTACTCTGTACAATAGTTTATAAGGAGCACTAGTGTTTGGTGTTTGTTGCAGGAACCGCTCAGTTAAACCCCAGATTCATTCACAGAATATTACGATGATTTATACTAAACACACGAGTGACATTAAGTTATTGTGAGCGACGGTACAACTACCTTAGCGAATACTGTGTCCTCGATCAGAAAAAATTGCATGTTTTTGTCATTTTACTTAAGCTGTGATAATAGAGAGGGACTGGAAATACTATAATAGGTGAACCGTGGAGCCAGTAAGTGTGTGTTAGGCAGGAGGGAGGGTAATGGTTAATAACGACAGGTGTGTACATGGCGCCTCTGACGACTGTGGAGTACCTTTATACACTGAACCATATCACAACCATTCGTCTCCCTCATCATCTACGGTACACAGACTTAGTACACTCTGCATTAGTTTATACTCATCAATGTTCAACGTTGATATTTAATTTCACAAAACCATCCTATAAAGAAGACTCTTGCTAGAGCCAGATATATATACATTAATTATTATAAAATCACATTATTCCTTCTTTGGAAAACCTGAGTGGTTCACTTTCGTCGAAGTGAATGTCTAGTGTATGCTTGCAGCCATGGGGGTGGGTCACTCACTCTCTCCAGTGCACTGGGACCACTCAGTGGGCTCCGGTACCTCAGACAATAACAATATAGCAGGAAATACTCAGTGGCATCAAGTCTCGAACTCATCAAGATATTCAGGAATATTCAGTGATCATCAAATCTCGTAGATAAAAAAAATATTGAAGAAAAAATATTTAGTGACTTCAACTACACCAAACACCGGCACCTTACCAGAAAATATTCAATGGTGGCAATTATCACGAACATCAATAGTATCGAAGGTTATTCACCTCAGAACTAACGAGACACCGGGTAATAATCAGTGGCATCAAGTACCTCAAATCTCAATACACTACCGGGAAATATTCAGTGGCATCAAGTCCCTCAAAACATCAACAACTTGCTCAGTGTTATGTTAATAGAGTCAAGAAAAACGCCCGATAAGATGGGAGCCAAATGACGTCTTAAAACCCTATGGGAAGATGTCCTACCGTAAATTATACAATACTAAAAAGGAAAAACATATATAAATAAGAAGAAAAGAATAGAGAGAAGAATAAAAGAAGATACAGAATATATAAGAACGAGAAGAAAAATATGACAAAAAGAGGAGAAATACAAAAGAAAGCGAACAAGAACAAGAAGAAAGAAGAAAAGAACAAAAATCAATAGAAGAAGACAATTAAAGAACAAAATAGAACAACAATAAGAGCAAAAACAAAAGGAAAAATTAAGGAAAAAACACAAAGAAGAAGAAAGAAATTGAAAAAGGAGAAGAGAGAAAAAGTAGAAGGAAGAGGTGAAGAGGTGAAGGAGAACAAGTGATAGTGCGACGCCTCTGCCTGGTCCCAGATACAGGTTTGTAAATCACTCACACGTGTATCTTGTCGATGTGGGGTTAAATTTCATTACCTTAAAGTCGAAGTTATTAATGCTACTTAGGGTACTTACTAACGTTACCTTCGGTTCTTTCTAAAGGTACTAGGGTTCCTTCTTAATGATACTTAGGGCACATACTAACGCTACTTACTTACAGTTCTTTTTCGAGGTACTTACTTAAGTTACTTGTTAAGGCTACTTAGGGCACTTACTAACGTTACTTACTTATTTAAGGTTCTTTTTAAAGGTACCTGCGTTACTTATTAGTGATACTTAGGGCACATACCAACGCTATTTACTTACGGTTCGTTCTAAAGATACTTACTTAGGTTACTTATTAAGGCTACTTCGGGTACATACTAACGTTACTTACTTAAGGTTCATACTAAAGATACTTACTTATGTTACTTTTAAGACTACTTTTAGGTATCTACTAACGTTACTTAAAATGTTACGTACATAGATTATCTACTTACCTAGGTTAATTGACTTTGCTACTAAGGACACTTAATCACTCGGGATACTTATCTACTTTTTAGGTTACTTACGTTATACTGCTCTCTTAAGTTACATATCAAAGTTACTGTGATACTAAAGATAATTACTTCCTTATGTTATTTAATTAAGGTACTTCCTTCTCACGTTGTTATATGTGTACTTGTGTTGTAAGGTAAGTCACTCGCTTAGCTTATTTACGATGATCGAACAACAATAATACGAAATTTCAAAACAGCAAACTTATGTCTCAAAACAGCAAACTAATGTCTCAAAACAGCAAACTTATGTCTCAAAACAGCAAACTTATGTCTCAAAACCCCCAAACTAATGTCTCAAATCCCAAACTAATGTCTCAGAACAGCAAACTAATGTCTCAAAACAGCAAACTAATGTCTCAAAACAGCAAACTAATGTCTCAAAACAGCAAACTAATGTCTCAAAACAGCAGACTTGTCTCAAAACAGCAAACTAATGTCTCAAAACAGCAGACTTGTCTCAAAACAGCAAACTAATGTCACAGAACAGCAAACTAATGTCTGAAAACAGCAAACTAATGTCTCAAAACATCAAACTAATGTCTCAAAACATCAAACTAATGTCTCAAAACCCCCAAACTAATGTCTCAAAACATCAAAACTAATGTCTCAAAACCCCCAAACTAATGTCTCAAAACAGCAAAACTTATGTCTCAAAACAGCAAACTAATGTCTCAAAAAACAGCAGACTTGTCTCAAAAACAGCAAACTAATGTCTCAAAACAGCAGACGTGTCTCCCAAAACAGCAAACCAATGTCTCAGAACAGCAAACTAATGTCTTCAAAACAGCAAACTAATGTCTGAAAACATCAAAACTACTGTCTCAAAACATCAAACTAATGTCTCGCAACCCCCAAACTAATGTCTCAAAGCTCCCCAAAACTAATGTCTCAAAACACCCTCAAACTAATGTCTCAAAACAGCAAACTTATAGTCTCAAAACAGCAAACCAATGTCTCAAAAACAGCAGATCGGTTCCTTAAAAACAGCAAACTAATGTCTCAAAAACAGCAGACGTGTCTTCAAAACAGCAAACCATCGTCTCAGAACAGCAAACTAATGTCTCAAAACAGCAAACTAATGTCTGGAAAACATCAAACCAATGTCTCAAACATCAAACTAATGTCTCAAACCCCAAACTATCGCGTCTCAAAGCCCCCAAACTACTGTCTCAAAACAGCAAACTAATGTCTCAAAACCCCCAAACTAATAAGTTTCAAAACATCAAACTAATGTCTCAAACCCCCAAAATCATCAAGGTTCGAAACAGCAAACTAATGTCTCAAAACCCCCAAACTAATGTCTCAAAACATCAAACTAATGTCTCAAAACCCCCAAACTAATGTCTCAAAACAGCAAACTAATGTCTCAAAACCCCCAAACTAATGTCTCAAAACATCAAACTAATGTCTCAACACAGCAAACTAATGTCTCAAAACCCCCAAACTACTGTCTGAAAACAGCAAACTAATGTCTCAAAACCCCCAAACTAATGTCTCAAAACATCAAACTAATGTCTCAAAACCCCCAAACTAATGTCTCAAAACAGCAAACTAATGTCTCAAAACAGCAAACTTATGTCTCAAAACCCCCAAACTAATGTCTCAAAACAGCAAACTTATGTCTCAAAACCCCCAAACTAATGTCTCCAAACATCAAACTTATGTTTCAAAACCCCCAAACTAATGTCTCAAAACAGCAAACTTATGTCTCAAAACAGCAAACTAATGTCTCAAAACAGCAAACTTATGTCTCAAAACCCCAAACTAATGTCTCAGAACAGCAAATTAATGTCTCAAAACAGCAAACTTATGTCTCAAAACACCCAAACTAATGTCTCAAAACATCAAACTAATGTCTCAAAACCCCCAAACTAATGTCTCAAAACAGCAAACTTATGTCTCAAAACCCCCAAACTAATGTCTCAACACAGCAAACTAATGTCTCAACACAGCAAACTAATGTCTCAAAACAGCAAACTTATGTCTCAAAACACCCAAACTAATGTCTCAAAACAGCAAACTAATGTCTCAAAACCCCTAAACTAATGTCTCAAAACAGCAAACTAATGTCTCAAAACCCCAAACTAATGTCTCAGAACAGCAAATTAATGTCTCAAAACAGCAAACTTATGTTTCAAAACCCCCAAACTAATGTCTCAAAACAGCAAACTTATGTCTCAAAACAGCAAACTAATGTCTCAAAACAGCAAACGTACGTCTCAAAACAGCAAACTTATGTCTCAAAACCCCCAAACTAATGTCTCAACACAGCAACCACTGTCTCAAAACAGCAAACTAATGTCTCAAAACAGCAAACTTATGTCTCAAAACCCCCAAACTAATGTCTCAAAACAGCAAACTTATGTCTCAAAACCCCCAAACTAATGTCTCAAAACAGCAAACTTATGTCTCAAAACATCAAACTAATGCCTCAAAACCCCCAAACTAATGTCTCAAAACAGCAAACTAATGTCTAAAAACCCCCAAACTAATGTCTCAAAACAGCAAACTTATGTCTCAAAACATCAAACTAATGTCTCAAAACCCCCAAACTAATGTCTCAAAACAGCAACTAATGTCTCAAACAATGTCTCAACACAATAAACTAATGTCTCCAAAACAGCAAACTAATGTCTCAAAACAGCAAACTTATGTCTCAAAAACAGCAAACTAATGTCTCAAAACATCAAAGCCAATGTCTCAAAACCCCAAACTAATGTCTCAAAACAGCAAACCAATGTCTCAAAACCCCCAAACTAATGTCTCAAAACAGCAAACTAATGCCTCAAAACCCCCAAACTAATGTCAAAACCCCAAACTAATGTCTCAAAACAGCAAACTAATGTCTCAAAAACCCCCAAACTACAAGTTCCCAAAACAGCAAACTAATGTCTCAAAACCCCAAACTAATGTTCCAAAACAGCAAACTAATGCCTCAAAACCCCAAACTAATGCCCTAAAATCCCCCAAACTTATGTCTCAAAACATCAAACTAATGTCTCAAAACATCAAACTAATGCCTCAAACCCCCAAACTAATGCCTCAAAACCCCAAACTAATGCCTCAAAACCCCCAAACTAATGTCTCAAAACATCAAACTAATGTCTCAAAACCCCAAACTAATGTCTCAACACAGCAAACTAATGTCTCAAAACAGCAAACTAATGTCTCAAAACAGCAAACTTATGTCTCAAAACCCCAAACTAATGTTCAACATCAGCAAACTTATGTCTCAAAACAGCAAACTAATGTCTCAAAATAGCAAACTTATGTCTCAAAACAGCAACTAATGTCTCAAAACATCAAACTAATGCCTCAAAACCCCAAACTAATGTCTCAAAACAGCAAACTTATGTTCAAAACAGCAAACTAATGTCTCAAAACAGCAAACTTATTCAAAACCCCAAACTAATGTCTCAACAAAGAAAACTTATGTCTCAAAACAGCAAACTAATGTCTCAAACAGCAAACTTATGTCTCAAAACAGCAAACTTATGTCTCAAAACAGCAAACTAATGTTCAAAACCCCCAAACTAATGTCTCAAAAACATCAAACTAATGTCTCAAACCCCAAACTAATGTCTCAGAACAGCAAATTAATGTCTCAAAACAGAAAACTTATGTCTCAAAACACCCAAACTAATGTCTCAAAACAGCAAACTATGTCTCAAAACCCCCAAACCATAAAGCTCAAACAGCAAACTTATGTCTCAAAACACCCAAACTTATGTCTCAAAAACAGCAAACTAATGTCCCAAAACATCAAACTAATGTCTCAAAACATCAAACTAATGCCTCAAAACCCCCAAACTAATGTCTCAAACATCAAACTAATGTCTCAAAAACCCCCAAACTAATGTCTCAAAACAGCAAACTTATGTCTCAAAACCTCCAAACTAATGTCTCAAAACAGCAAACTTATGTCTCAAAACAGCAAACTAATGTCTCAAAACAGCAAACTTATGTCTCAAAACCCCAAACTAATGTCTCAGAACAACCAAATTAATGTCTCAAAACAAGCAAACTTATGTCTCAAAAACCCCAAACTAATGTCTCAACACAGCAAACTAATGTCTAACACAGCAAACTAATGTCTCAAAACAGCAAACTTATGTCATAACCCCCAAACCCCTAATGTCTCAACACAGCAAACTAATGTCTCAACACAGCAAACTAATGTCTCAAAACAGCAAACTTGTCTCAAAACCCCCAAACTAATGTCTCAAAACAGCAAACTTATGTCTCAAAACCCCAAACTAATGTCCCAACACAGCAAACTAATGTCTCCAAAACAAGCAAACTAATGTCTCAAACAGCAAACTTATGTCTCAAAACCCCAACTAATGTCTCAGAACAGCAATTATGTCTCAAAACAAGCAAACTTATGTCTCAAAACCCCCAAACTAATGTCTCAAAACATCAAACTAATGTCTCAAAACCCCCAAACTAATGTCTCAACACAAACTAATGTCTCCAAAACAGCAAACTTATGTCTCAAAACCCCAAACTAATGTCTCAAAACAGCAAACTAATGTCTCAAAAACCCCAAACTAATGTCTCAAACAACAAACTTATGTCCTCCAAACCTACTAATGTCTCAAAACATCAAACTAATGTCTCAGCAAACTTATGTCATAAAACCCCAAACTAATGTCTCAACAGCAAACTAATGTCTCAAACAAGCAAACTAATGTCTCAAAACAGCAAACTTATGCCTCAAAACCCCAAACTAATGTCTCAAAACAGCAAACTTATGTCTCAAAAACCCCAAACTAATGTCTCAAAACAGCAAACTTTATAAAACTACCCAAACTAATGTCTCAGAACAGCAAACTAATGTCCTCAAAGCCCCAAACTAATGTCTCAAAACATCAAACTAATGTCTCAAACCCCAAACTAATGTCTCAGAACAGAATTAATGTCTCAAAACAGCAAACTTAGTCTCCAAAACCCCCAAACAATGTCTCAAAACATCAAACTAATGTCTCAAAACCCCCAAACTAATGTCTCAAAACAGCAAACTTATGTCTCAAAACAGCAAACTTATGTCTACAAACTAATATTCCAAAACATCAAACTAATGTCTCAAAACCCCAAACTAATGTCTCCAAAACAACAAACTTATGTCTCAAAACCCCCAAACTAATGTCTGAACACACTAATGTCTCAAAACATCAAACTAATGTCTAAAACCCCAAACTATGTCTGAACACAGCAAACTAATGTCTCAAAACAGCAAACTTATGTCTCAAAACCCCAAACTAATGTCTCCAACACAGCAACTAATGTCTCAACACAGCAAACTAATGTCTCAAAACCCCAAACTAGCCTCTCAGCAAACTTATGTCACAAAACCCCCAAACTAATGTCTCAAAACAGCAAACTAATGTCTCAAAACAGCAAACTAACGTCTCAAAACCCCAAACTAATGTCTCAGAACAGCAAATTAATGTCTCAAAACAGCAAACTTATGTTTCAAAACCCCCAAACTAATGTCTCAACACAGCAAACTATCTCCCCAAAACAGCAAACTTATGTCTCAAAACAGCAAAACAATCACAAATATATGAGAAGAAAACATATATTGTGTTCAGAGTTGATTGTCCGGATAAGTGGATCAAAATGTCAATTGTCTGAAGACTGGTTTAAAACACAACAAACAGTATTTTGTATACGAGAGAAAAAATTGAAATGACGATTTCTTAGCCAGGAACTTAAACTCTCCCTATGACAAGCAAGAAAGTTTTTTACATACTTAAGAATCAACCTTCTTTAACCTTTCTTAATAAGACAGCTGATATGATGGAAAAGTTCACTCTCTCTCTCAATAAACTCACATATAAGGCAGCAAAAAATTACTTTCACTTGCCACGCACGAAGTGGGAACCATCTTCATACATTAGTGTATTCCCATATTGTTCCGTGTCGCTATCAAACACAAAACCCAACAGATGTGTTCAAGTTTCTGACGTGAAAATGGTTACTCTTAATTTCTCTCACCGTTTTCACAGTGAGAACTCTTAACACCATGACGCGAGGAACTGGCTGCATAGTGCTGATTAGGTATTGGATGTGATGGTGGAGGGAGCCACCAGTCAAACCAGACCCGCCTCACCACCATCATTCTGCCACACCCGTCAACGCCGCACCCACACACATATATTTGACTCGTGGTATCAATATGTCTTTACAACGATTAAATTTTGAATACATTTCCTCATACCACCAGAGATAAGGTTTTAAAATATGTTCTGTGCGACACACTTTGACTCCAGCTTAGACACTGCACCATTAGGGGAAAAACATCGACTATTTAAGTGCCTCTAAGAAAAATGAAGGGTTGACATGTCTCTAATTGTGTTAGTCTGTCAGAACGACATTCATAGAGCGACGACAGGCATCAAATATAGTTATCTACATATAGTATATGTTCCTGCTTTGTTCTGACGTCATCAATGGTAAAACAGTTATATAGTGTTAGTGTAGCACTATATTAGCTAAAGTGTTGAGGAAAGCACCATATTGCTAAGGTGTAGTAGGTGTAGCACTATATTAAGCTTAAGGTGTTGTAGGTGTAGCATTATATTAGCTAAAGTGTTGTAGGTGTAGCACCATATTAAGCTAAGGTGTTGTAGGTGTAGCATTATATTAGCTAGTGTTGTAGGAAGTAGCACTATATTAGCTACAAAGGCATTATATTAAGCTAAAGTGTTGTAGGTGTAGCACTATATTAAGCTAAAGTGTTGTAGGTGTGTAGCATTATATTAAGCTAAAGTGTTGTAGGTAGCATTGTATTGCTAAAGTGTTATAGGTGTAGCATTATATTAGTTGTAGGTGTAGCAATTATATCATTAAGGTGTTGTAGGTATTATAATGTTAAAGGTAAGAGGTGTAGCATTATATTGCTAAAGTGTTGTAGGTGTAGCACTATATTAGCTAAAGTTAGAAATATATTGTTAAGGTGGTAGGTAGTAAAATGTATTAAGCTAATATAATAGTTGTAGCACTATATTAAGCTTGTATAGTAGTACTATATTGCTTAAGGTGTAGTACTATTGCTTAATGTTGTAGGTGGCATATATATTAAGCAAAAGTGTTGTGTAGCATTATATTGCTTAAAGTGTTGTATGAAATTATATAATAAAGTGTAGAGGTAGTTATATTAAGCTTGTTGCAGGTGTAGCATTATATTGCTAAATGTTGTAGGTGTAGCATTATATTGCTAAAGTGTTGTAGGTAGCATTATATTGTCAGTACAGAGGTGGCATTATATTAAGCTAAAGTGTTGTAGGTGTAGCACTATATTGCTGGTGTAGGTGTACCATATTAAGCTAATGTTGTAGTTGTAGCACTATATTGTCAAGGTAGTATGTGTAGTAATATATTAAGCTAAAGTGTTGTAGGTGTAAATTATATTGCTTCAGTGTTGTAGGTGCATTATATTAGCTAAAAGCATGGTAGGTAGCATTATTGTAAAAGTGTTGTAGGTGTAGCACTATTGTTGAACATGTAGCATCATATTCAGCTAAGGTAGGTGTAGCACTATATTGCTGTTGTAGGTGAGAAATTATATTAAGCTAAAGTGTTGTAGGTGTAGCATTTATTGGTCAGTGTTTAGGTGTAGCATTATATGCTTAAAGTGTAGGTAGCATTATATTGTAATGTTGTAGTGTAGCAAGAATTATTATTGCTGTAGTAGCATTATATTGCCAGTGTTGTAGGTGTAGCATTATATTAAGCCAAAGTGTTGTAGCATATTAGCTAAGTTGCAGGTGAAAATATTAAGCCAAAGATGTTGTAGGTAGCATATATTGCCAAAGTGTTGTAGTAGCATTATATTGTAAGTGTTGTGGTAGCACTTATTAAGCTAAGGTGTTAGGTGTAGCATTATATTGCTAAAGTGTTGTAGGTGTAGCATTATATTAAGCTAAAGTGCTGTAGGTGTAGCACTATATTGCCAAAAGTGTTGTAGGTGTAGCACTATATTAGCTAAGGTGTAGTAGGTGTAGTACTATATTAAGCTAATAGTTGTAGTTGCAGTAACCATTGTTGCTGTTGTAGTGTAGCACTATTGAAGCAATGTGTAGTAGTGTAGTACTATATAAGCCATGTGTTGTAGTTGAAGCACTATATTGCTAAGGTGTTGGTGTACTATAATGCTTAAGGCAGTTATTAATACAACAGCCGATTATAGGATCGCGGATACCCAGTCGAGGTCCACCAAGTTACCACTGATGACGGCTACATCCTGGAGATGCACCGCATACCACACGGGCGTCCCTACACCCGCCCACATTCCCGCACACGTCCACACTCCCGCACCCGCCCACACTCCCGCACCCGCACACACTCCCGCACCCGCCCACATTCCCGCACCCGCCCACACTCCCACTCATATGAAGACGACCACCCCTACACCCAGTCATACTCCCACTCACACTCCCACACCCACCCATACTCCCACTCACATGAAGACAACTTCCACACACCAACTCCCACTCACATGAAGACGTCTTCCCACACCCTTACACCTGCTCAAACTCCACCACTCATACCAGGACACCCAGCCACACTCCACACCCACCACATGAGGACACCCACCCACACTCCTACACCCACTCACATGAGGACACCCACCCACACCCCACCCACTCACATGAAGACACCCCCACACTCCCTACACCACTCACATGAGGACACCCACCCACACTCCTACACCCACTCACATGAGGGACACCCAGCCACACTCCCACACCCACTCACATAAGACACCCACCCACATGAGGACACCCCCACATGAGACACCCAGCCACTCCTACACCCCTCACATGAGGACACCCACCCACCCCCACACCCCTCACAGGACCCCACCCACACTCCCCACACCCTCACATGGGGACACCCCAGCCACACTCCCTACACCACTCACATGAGGGACACCCACACCTCCACACCCACACTCACATGAGGACGTCCACCCACACTCCTACACCCACTCACATGAGGACACCCAGCCACACTCCCTACACCCACTCACATGAGGACACCACCCACACCCCACACCCACCACATGGACGTCACCCACACACACAACCCAAGGACACCCACCCACCTCCTACACCCACTCACATGAGGACACCACCCACACCCCACACCCCACCACATGGGACGTCCTCCACACTCTCTCCATGAGACGTCCACCACTCCACCCAACCACATGAGGACACCCACCCACCCTACACTCACATGAGGCACCACACCACACCCTACACCCCTCACATGAGGCGTCCTCCCCACACCCACACCCAGCCACTCCCACCCACTCACATGAGGGCCTCCACCCACACCCACACCCCTCACATGAGGACGTCCTCCACACACCTACACCCACTCACATGAGGACACCCACCCACCTCCTACACCCCACTCCCACAGAGAGACACCAGCCACACCTCCTACACCCACTCACATGAGGACACCCACCCACACACCCTCACACCACTCAATGAGGACACCCAGTCACACCCCTACACCCACTCATGAGGACACCCAGCCTCCTACACACCTCACACTCCACCCCACCACATGAGTCTTCCCCCCCACACCCTCACCCCACAGCCACAAGGACACCCAGCCACCCCTACACCCACAATAGGACACCCACCACTCCTACATCCACTCACATGAAGACATCCCCCCACCCCACACCCACTCACATGAGGACGTCCTCCCCACACACATGAGGACATCCCCACACACCACACCCACCACCAGAGACGCCCCACACCACCCACCCGAGGACATCCTCCCACACACCACACCCTCACATGAGGACATCCCCCACACACACCACCCACATAGGGACATCCTCCCCAGACACACTCTGTGGACGTCCCACACAACCACACCACTCACATGAGGACATCCTCCCACACACCGACACCCACTCACATGGGACATCCTCCCACACACCCACCACATGTGGACGTCCCCCACACACCCCACACCCCTCCATGGGGACGTCCTCACAAACACCTTCTGCCCCCCAAACTTCCACACCCACTCATATGAGGACGTCCTCCCACACACCGACACCCAGTCTCATGAAACTATCCGCCCAGTTACCCACAGCAAAACGCACAAAATCTGTCTCTCACGTTATTTGGTAAAAAACCACACTGACTCACGTGATCACCCGCTGGACAACACCGATATTAGCCAAAGTATCTTCTTTGACACATATATCCAACCTCATGCCCACACACACTCACATGAAAAGACCCTCCCGCATACACACAGCCACTCAGAGGTCCACACACTCACAAGAAAGTCTTTTGTCGCAGGCCGACGTGAACCCTCAAGCCGATACCAAGTCACACACAAATGCTCTTCAAGGACCGACACCTTCCCACAAACCTACAAACTGTTCCGGATTCAAACCCTTCCAAAAGCCTACACCCTCCCACAAACCTACACCCTTCCACAAGCCCACACACCCAGAAAGGACTACACCCTCCCAGAAGGCAACGCCCTTCACAAACCCTACCCTCTACAGCTCACACACCAGAAAGGACTCCACCTCCCACAGGCCACCCTCCAACTCCCTACACCCTCCCCAAGCCCAACACCCAGAAAGGACTACACCCTCCCCACAAGCCCGCCCTCCCAACACACCTCCCAGCCCACACAAAAGGAAAACACCCACAAGCCAATGCCTCCCACTCAACCCACACCCCACAAGCCCACACACCCAGAAGGACTCCACCCTCCCACAAGGCCACGCCCCTCCCCACTAACCCACACCTCCCCACACAAGCCCACACACCCCAGTGCCCACACTTCCCACAAGGCAACGTCTTCCCACACCCACACCCTTCCACAAGCCCACACACCCAGAAAGGACTACACCCTCCCCACAAGGCCACACCCTCCCCACAAACCTTATACCTCTCCCACAAGCTTCCACACCTGCCCACAAGGCCCCACCTCCCACAAATCTACACCTTCCACAAGCCCACACACCAAAAAAGAACAACACCCTCCCACAAGGTCACACCCTCCAACAAACTTATACCCTCCCACAAGCCTACACCCGCCCACAAGGCCCCACCCTCCCACAACGCCACACCAGCCCACAAGCCTACACCCTCCCACAACGCCACACCCGCCCACAAGCCTACACCAGCCCACAAGTCCTCTCCCACCCAGAAGCCAACGGACTCACAAAGGCCGAAATCCTCCTACACGCCCGGATTCCTTCGGACGCCTACGCCGACTCGTACACGCACTCAGATCGTGACTATAGATCCAAGGATGAGTTGGCGCTCTTTGTAAACGTCCCCTCTGTAGTAAGAAGAAACAGGTAAGTTATCGACTCTATATATATACTGTATACTGTATATACTCTTAACTAATGGTTTATTAGGGTACTTTAAGGCAAATTAGCGACTGACTAACCTCTGGCTACTTTCGTCAGACTTGAGTAACAATAACAGTTTAGACAATGCGGGTTGGTTACATAAGATGCACTGGAACACATTTGATTGGAAATTCATCTGCAACATCCAGATATATATTTGACAAAGTAGGATATGTGACGATAAAAAACGTGAAGAGGCGTCGTCAGATAATGATATGTCCTGGTCGACCTTACCAGTAAACAGAGAACAGGTATTTTGCAGCTTTGAGCCCCAGATCAGGAATTATTCATTTTCATAAAAGATGTAACGTTTGAACCTTAGGTCAATCAGTATATATCTTCATCATACTAGCCCCGAGGTTTGGATATATTCATTATCATAATAGATGAGAAGGTTTGATATGGCATTATTTATCATTTCCAATGACCCGTCAGACGCAGCAGTAGTGGCAGTCGCAAGGTGGCGGTACTGATGCATGGTCTTCTTGGCTCCAGCGCCGACTACATCATGAATGATCCTGACGAAGCATTAGGTGAGAGAGAGAGAGAGAGAGAGAGAGAGAGTGATGTGGTATACAATAGGGTAGTTCATGGTATCACAAGATTATTTTGTTTTCTACCTAAACAATGTGTTTGACTAAAGTGGTGTCTTTTAAAGTGTTGTCTTAATGTGTCTAACTCAAGAAAGGACCTTTAATGTATATATAATGTGGTTCCTAAGAATTTCTTATCAATGCTGTTGGTGCTGTGTGCACAAGTGTCATTTTCTAAATATAAAATATCCGTTTTTGGCACGTGAGACTAATTATGACCTCCCCTCCCCCTACTGTAGCGTTCTTGCTGGCGGACGCTGGCTATGATGTTTGGCTCGGAAATATCAGAGGAAATTTCTATGCTCGACGCCACGTTCGACTCTCTCCCAACGACCCAAAATTTTGGGATTTCACGTACGTAGCATGACGCCCGAGTTCTGGGACTAAAGTTAAGTAGCAAATAGCCAAAGTTCTGGGACTACAGAAGGTAAGTAGCAAACAGTCAACTTCTGGGATTACAGGTAGGTAGCAAGTAGCCTGAGTTCTGGGATTAAAGGTAAGTAGCAGGTGGTAAGTAGCAAGGAACTTGATATCAATAAACCCAAGTTTTGGTTTACAGGCGACTCATAATATGGTTATTTCCAGTACCAGAAAAAGTCCGCATAATGTGGCCCAAAGACAGACATCGCTACGGACAACTAACCCTCCCTTCTCTCTCTCAGGTGGACCGAGGCAGCACGCTATGACATACCGGCTATGCTCAAATACGTGCGTCAGGAAACCGGCGCGGAGCAGGTCAGCTACGTCTGTCACTCCATGGGGTGTGGGGTGTTCCTCGCCATGATGGACTACCACCCGGAAATCAACTATTGGGTGAGTCAACCATCTTACTCCACTAGTTTTCTCCATCGCCTTGCCTTAATACTTTCTTCCGCCATCTTGCTTCACTAAATCCAGCCCCAATCTCAATCAAAGTGCCGCTCTCACACCTGAGGGTTGGCGACCACGGTCCTCCACTTAAACGTTTTCACCACTAGTGATATTTGTACCTGTCAAACTTTTTTTTTTATCCCAAATTTTTCCGCTGTAACCATTTTATCTTCTGGTAAACATCTGCCCCAGATTTTTCCTCACCGGAAGAGAACTATACAGGGAGGCAGAAGAACTTATGGGAGGTAGATCATCATCCCATCACCGCAGCCTCAATCTAATCTTGTTTAACTTCAGTCTTGGAAAAATATACTTGTGATAAAGTCTTGTTTGAATTTAGTCTTATTCTCGTTTGGTGTTTCCTGCAGGTACGGGTGGTGGCAGCTTTGGCCCCTGCCGCTTATGTTAAGGGCAAACCGACCCCTTGGAGCCTCTTGGGCTCGTTCGCCTACGTTATTGATGTGAGTTACTATGAGAGAGAGAGAGAGAGAGAGAGAGAGAGAGAGAGAGAGAGAGAGAGAGAGAGAGACTAAAAATATATTTTCTTCTACCTCAACTATATATTCGGCAAGTCCAACACGATTATTGGTCACTGTCAGTAACATTGAGCTTCAGAAAGAATACTATCATCAGTACTTCCCCTGCGGGTACTCCGGTCTCTTCCTGTATTAACATTTAAATGAAGGTCCAAGCAAAGTAACTTGTTTTCATAACTAAAACAATTTTATACGTTTTAATGAAAATTTACTTGTTTCAGGAAACTTTCACCCGTTTAGGGAAACTGGAGTTCAATCCCTTGGACTCCACGACTGTACGTGCGGGATCGACTGTATGTGCACCAGAGTCCTTTATCAATTTCATGTGTCTGGCGGCGCATTACGTGAATTTCGGCCCAACCTCTAAAAATGTTGATCCAGTGAGTACCACCTACCTACTAGCTTAGTTGTTTCTGACCATAACACAGCAGCTCCAGCACGAGGTGTCACCATCACCTGACCCGTTAATAATGTGCCCTAATGTCGAATTTCTCTATATCTGATGACAATAATTTGTTTAAAATATTTTTTTTTGCATAAGACATTATAGAAGAATATATTGGGTACAAGCGAATTCACCGTGAATAACTAAAAGGTAGTTACAGTACCGTACACTATATAAATAATTACTGTACTACACCACAGAAGTCATTATAGTTCTAGGTACCGAGTAAATTAGCAATACATCGTAAACCACAAAATTAAATAAAGCAATAACAGCAATTTAGTCACTTTATATAAACTGTGATGAAGTGTTCCACAAATGCAGTGATTGTGACTCACCGTTACGTTTGGGACTTATCGATCATGGTGTGACCCTCAGAACCTGTGCTGGTATAAGGAGTCTCAAAATTTAGTCTTCAACCAAAAGAGCAGTCGAGGCCTAAAAGTAGTTACAATAACAAATATTATTTACAGGTTGTCCGGGGAGTGTTACAGAGGTGCGATAAAGGTAATTTACTGTTATGTTTGTTATTTATAATCATAAAAATTATCCTTGTAATTTTCTCCTCAGAATTACCTGCCAGTGATCCACGCCCACGTGCCAGCAGGCACAAGCATACACATGTTTACTCATCTCCTGCAGCTGTACCACTCCGGTGAGTTTCTCTTCCTTTTTTCATTTGTCTACACATAAGAGATGGCCGTATTAGCCTAATGACTTTCTCCGATAGTGTCTAATACACTTAGGTTACTTAAGGTTAAGACCAAGGCTGTAATGAAAAACATCTTCATAGTTAACATTTGTAATAAAGTCTTGAATGTTGAAAATCATTCATCACTGTAGGTGACTTTCATTATATTTTATTCGCCAAAATATCCCAACAACTTTGTGAATTAAACTTTTAGCTCAATCGACTACAACACCAGAAGCGGGTCTCCATTAGACTTTTCCACCAATCAGAACCACCGTCTCTCACAATCACACCACTGTCACCTTAACCAGCTTTTGCCGTTACAGCTAACTGAGCCTCACTTGACCTAGCCTCATTCAATTTAATTCAGTAAACCTGACCATCTACGGTGCTACAGGCAAGTTCCGGGCCTTCGACTACGGACAACAGAGGAACTTGGCGGAGTATGGCACGACGTCGCCGCCGCCGTTTAACCTCAGCAGCGTCAAAGTTCCTGTCGGTGTCTTTTGGAGTGATGACGACTGGATAGTCGAGCACACGGTGAGATAATGCTGTTAATAAAGATTCTGGAGGTTGCCGTCTACACTGACCAGACTGAATGTGTGTGTTGGTCTGGCGAGTGGGATTTTAGCCGGATTTTTTATCATTAAATGCCTTTTTCAACCGGTTTTCCTAACCTATGTTCTATTTTGTATCCCTAACTGAGACATTTTTGACGGAATTAATAAAAACTGTGAATTAATATCACTGTTAATACGTGAAATATGAAAGTAATAAAACGTTTGACTGAACTCGGGTGTAGCAAGATGTTTTCAGAACTTGATTGAGTAGTGTCAACCTTAGCATGAAAGGGCATCATGACAAATTCTTGCTTACAATGACGGATTTGTTGCTCGTCCAATTAAAGAGTTACATATATTTTCACTGTGGTATCTTACAGGCGCTGAGACAGACAGTGGCGGAGTTGCCCAATGTGGTCCTTGACTATGAAGTACCAGAAAGACTCTTCAACCACGTCGACTTCATCTGGTCTGAGGATGCACATGAACATGTCTACCCCACCATAATGAAACTCCTCTACGACTACAACTGAAGGAAGAGCCCCGGACACACCCTTTTTGGACACCTTCACCTCCAAAAACTTTACCGAGAAATATAATGAACAAGTACAAATTTACGTATAAAGTACAGATAGTCTGTCGTCCCTACGTGATTTTTTTTCCCTACAGTTATGACATGTGGGATGGGGAACACAGAGACTGGGATGGATGAATAGTATTATAAATTTACTTGCCAGAGACATAAATACTAAACGGGAGAACTGGCTGATGGTGAAAGTTGCCGAGCTAGAGACCCTGCCAGTACAGAAAGCAACTAGAAGTATCTTTCTCGGATTAAGAGCGGTGAGGTGATGGCAACATCTATCGGCCAATGCACCAAGCTCGACCACATTAGTATACAGACTGTGTGTGTGTACAGTAGCCGGTTATCTCGCTAACAGTTAACTGAGAGCTGGTTCTTCCTCTATAGTAAGTAAAAAATATACCACAAAAAAGATTCCATTTCTTTCTTTCTCTATGCTTTACATAAAAATTATCTATATTATGTATAGCAATGTACTGTATACATTTGTAATGAACTATTATGTCTTTTACTGTAAATAAAATGTTCAGTTAATTCATCGTAAACCTTCCTAACGTACCAGGAAATCACTGGTACAATTTCTTCATTTATAATATATATGTTTTGTATTGTCAATAAAAAGAAATAATTAAAGAAGCATTTTTTCCTGAGTCAAAAGTATTTTAGTATTTTACCACAAGCACAATCGTTTAAGAACAGTGGTTTTATTTACTAGTTATTTATCTCCGTTGTATTGTGAATAAAACATTAGGGTGCTGAACATTATACTATGATTAAAATTGTGAAACTCAGGCTCTCGTGACCAAAGAGATGACTCACTAACACCAGGTTTAGAGCCCCTGGACCTAGAGTCAGTGAGGTCGACTAAACCTTTATTTTGAGACACCTGTGGACAGTAACCTCAGTATTACCTTAAACTTAAAGGTTAATAAGTCACGTGATCATGAAGCTCTGTCGTACATAATTCTCGTGTACTAATCCAGTGTTACTTTTATTAAGGCGGGAAAATGTGCGTCTTAGCTGTGATATATTACATCATAAGTTGTTATAATGTTATTACTCCGCTTCAACAACGAAGGTTTTTAATCGCGTAATATGGTTAGTAATACACTTGTCCAACAAAAAAAATATGAGATAGAACTCTCATCGTGAGTTAAAAATTATATATATATATATATATATATATATATATATATATATATATATATATATATATATATATATATATATATATATATATATATATATATCCTGTGTTCTCGAACAGTATTTTTTATTTTGATACGAAATAAGGTTCCATATAACTTTTTATAATACCTTTAGTTATCATGATCATAATAATTTTATGGCAATACCAAAAACTGAACAAAAAATTTTTCCGTACTCCAAATAACACACTGACCGTAACACTCACAGTGGTATAAAAAAATAATTTGGTCAACTTGTACTGTACGTTAATGACTTCACGTCGTAAAAATTTGTGATCGAAGCATGGAAGCTTCTCTCACAACTCATTCGTTTCTTCTAATTTAACAAAGTTTAAGAAACATAATACCTAAAAGTAATTTTTTTTTATTTTTTAATGAAATATAGTTATGTTAACTTTTACAAAATATCTAATAAATTAGAATATTTTTTAACAACTCCTATTACACATATGTTTTCTTTATTTTTCGATATTAAATACTGTATAATATGGATAAAAAAAATTTCAGAAAATTCATATGATTTGGTTGTCTATGTTACTGAAGGGTGACTTAAATACTTGGTCGTTCACGATTCTCTTGGCTGAACAATAACCTCTCGTCAATTTACGAATACACGAGTACAAGATTTATTATAAACTACGCCTGTCGAACCTTGATAACACTGTATTACCGAATTAGTGCAAATAAGCACCTACATTTTAATTAACACATAAGGGAGGGAAACTTACATTTACATCTTGTTCGCTTCAATAACTTGCAAGTTTTTTAGTTAGGTATAGTCATTCGCCGATTCCCTCGAGAGTGTTGTCAAGGGTCACTTAAGGTCAA
>NW_024719665.1:3127444-3234262 GCF_018991925.1 Homarus americanus | reverse complement strand
AGGCCTGTAGAGTTTATAACTGTTTAGACCAGACTGATGACTAAATCCACAAAAAAGAGAGATTATGAAAAAGGAGGTAGACTTTGTGTTAAAACATAACTTAGCTGAGCCTAGTACCTCCCCCTGGGCTTCACCTTGCCTTCTCATTCCAAAACCCGATAGCACTTTTCGTTTCTGTACCGATTATCGTAAAGTGAACCAGGTCACTGTCTCAGACTCCTACCCTTTACCTTTGATTGAAGATATAATAGACAGCATAGGCTGTGCCAAATTTATATCCACCGTGGACTTATTGAAAGGATATTATCAAGTGGGACTCACGGATAGGGCAAAAATAATCTCGGCATTTATAACTCCATTTGGTCTTTTTCAATATTTGGTTATGGCGTTTGGCTTTTCCAATGCTCCGGCCACATTCCAGAGGGCCATCAACTACCTAATTCAGGACCTAGGTGGGACGTTCGCCTACCTGGATGACCTGGTGGTGGTGTCGGACGGCTGGGACGAACATCTGGTGCGTTTGGAGATACTGTTCGCACGACTGCAAGAGACTGGATTCACCATAAACCTGGCTAAATCTGCTTTTGGCCGGGCCTCGATAACTTACCTGGGACATATCGTTGGGCATGGTATGGTCAGACCCAAGGACGCAAACGTTAAAGCCATCTTGTCCTTCCCCACTCCAAGGACGAGGAAGGAACTCGTGCGCTTCCTGGGGATGTGCTGCTACTACCGTCGGTTCTGCAGTAACTTCTCCAGCGTGGCCGGACCCCTCACAGACCTTACCAGTTCTGCGGTCCCTTACATCTGGAACCAGAGGTGCGACCAGTCTTTCCACCGCCTCAAAGCCTTCCTTGCCTCCAAGCCTGTAGTCCACCCCCTTGACTACACCTTGCCCTTCCATCTGCAAATCGACGCTAGTGGTGTCGGAGTTGGGGCTGTGCTCCTACAACCCGACCCAACCACTGATGTCCTTCACCCTGTGGCATACTACTCCGCCAAGTTGAAAAAACATCAGACCAACTACTCGACCATAGAGAAGGAGGCCCTGGCTCTGGTGTTGGCAATAAAGAAGTTTGAATGTTACCTCCAGTCTTGCCCAGAAACAACCCTAGTCTTCACCGACCATAACCCACTCACGTTCATCCAAACCAACAAGACCTCCAACCAGCGAATCCTCCGCTGGGCTCTCCTCACCCAGCCCTATAATCTACAAGTCCGGCACATAAAGTGGGTGGACAACCTGATTGCGGACTACTTATCCCGAGCTCCAGTGGAAATGCAGCAGCTACTCTCCAGACGCACCAGGTGATCACCTCCTTCGCGCCCGCGCTACGGAGGTCTTTGGAGGGGGGGTGTGTTACGAACCCCTCCACCAATTGTCATGATCTACCTACCCAGCACTACGAACCACGCCATCTATTGTCCTGATCTACCTACCCAGCACCACGAGCAACGCCATCTAGGGACGAGACACGAGTATGACTCGTCTTAGTTACCACTCCGGGGTTTCCCTTCTCCATATCCTGGTTGTTGCGTCACTTCCTCCAAGTCTTTTTGTCAGCTCGAGTTCGAGGAGAGAACACTACACTCTGGGAAGTGACCACAGGATCACCTATCCTCTAAACCTACAGCACAGTGACTACCTACCGTCTTCTACAATACTCAGCCTTACTCGTCAGCCATCTCAGCTCCTCACTTAAGTATTTGTAATCTTGTATTGTCTCTCCCACCTCCACCTTGCTTCACGATTATTGTATGTTGTATAAATATGTATATACTGTTAATGCTTAGGTTAAGTATGGTTAAGGGTAATTTATAGGAAGCTGAATATTTTGTTAAGGAATTTATGGTACTTTATTATACACAACGAAAACTCGCATCCTTTGTCTACCCTTTTATAGTCCGATTGTCTTTTTTTTTTATTGTTGTTACCTGTTGGGATCTGGGTAGACTTTTAACTATATTCTAAATCCCCAACTCGTAACAACTACCCATAAAAAATGATTTATATATAATTTAGGAACTTCAGTTTATTTATAGCTCGGAACATTCCTCTCATCTTTAACACAAGAAGTAAAAAAGACTTTGTAAGTTATGTACTTAAACCAAATAATGTGCTACTAATTATGATAAATGTCAATTGATGAGAATTTATTTATGATAATTTTATATATTTTACCAACTTCAACGTTCACTTCTAGAGGATTTTATTCTATTTATCACAAGAAGTAAAACATAATTCTACTTCTGTCGATTTAAGTTATGAGGACAGATAGAATCTTTTGAATCATTCTAAAAGAGAGACTCATGGCTTTAAGTAAAGAATACCGCGCTTTATGGAGATACTGCTTTACCTTGGAGTGACTGTCATGAACACTGCACACGTGGGGTCAACACGCCGAGGCCTCACTGTTTACCTGCATCACTTATCACAACAAAACACCTGTCATTTACACGGTGGAGGTGCGGCTCTCTCTCCTGCAACCTTAATAACAACACCAACAACAGTAACAATAATATTTAATAATGAATAATAATAATAATAATAGCAACAACAACAACAACAACAATAATATTAATAATAAATACGATGAAAATAAAAACCCATTGTTATATTAAGTGAAAAGGAATACTGTACACTTAACCATAACACTGACGAGAGAATACAGAGACAACTGTGAACCACTCCCGGAGTCAACCCACAGGTCACACATAAACACACTGTTTGACGGGAAATATTGACCGTAACTTAAAATCTAGCTGAGCAACATGACTTTGTATTAGTCATCACAAATACTTTTTACATAACACAAGATCTGGAAAAAAAAAATAGAGTTCCATTTTACAGATTTTACACAGTTTTAACATTTAGAACAACTTAACTTACAGAAACTTGTTGGATTTTGGAACGTCAAGAGAAATGGAGACGAGATAAAATAATATTTGTTATCACCAGGTAACGGGAGACGATGACAACACGATAACTCATTGTTGTAGATCTTTTAAACCGGTGGATTTTTTTTCTTCTGAACATCTTATGAAACACACACAAAAAATAGCGAACAATGTTAATATATACAACGTTATGTAGGAGACTATAGGGTGGGGTTGAGAGGGGAGGGCTGGGGTGGGGTTGAGTGGGGTGGGGTGGGGTGAGGAGAGTCTTGGAGGGATGTAAGCCACAATCCTCCCACCACGTCTGATCCAGAACTTTTTTTTTCCTTTAAACACACAAAAAAACGATTCTCTTTTTATCCATCCGTTCATCATTAGTGACTGTAAGAGTATCTAACTAAACCAGTTCCAGGCATTTACACGGGGGTTCCCAACCTGGTGCTCGCGACCACGGTTTTAAGCATTGTAGAAGAACACTGTCAGACTATCAGGGGACACAGTGGTGCTTGTGAGGAACAGACTGGGAACCCCTGTATTAGAGTGACGTTTAAGCAGTGACTTACATTTTTACAGACACGTCGTAAAAGGAAAAAAAAGATTTTACCAGACAGTAGCCGCAGTAAAATGATAGACCACTAAACACCGGGGAAGGCACGTGCTCCCCCTTGCGGACGCTGATGATAATACTAATTAGTGGAAATTTTAACTCAAACTTCTAAAATCCGTAATGTCGTAAAACTGTCTCTTAATATTCCTTCTTGAGAGAATGAAAGAGTCGTGCTCTTATCTACTCTCTATTTCCTGAACTCATACGATGTGTACTTCTGGTCAGGTTGGTAAAGAAAGTACAAATCATCATCATCTTCCTTTCCTGATGATGCCCACTGTACAGATTCTTCAGCCGCTACCGTTCACTCTTGGAACTACAGACTTTCTTGTTACTCTGCCGTCTACTCTCTCTCTACAAAACACACAATCAGAACAAGAAGATTCTCCTTTTCAAAACATCACTGATCTCTTTCTTGTTATGGACGGACATGCAGACGAAAAGTTCAAGCATGTGGTCTGTTTCATCAAAATTTCACAACTATTTTCATACTGGAACTCGCTATTTAATATTTCAAATTTTCTCTATGTCATTCTTTCTTTTCCAGCACATCCATTTATTCTTTGTATTATAGAACCTCATATATTACAGCTGTTGTAACATCTCTTCACTCCACACAATCTGGCCTTCCATCCTTATTACTTATGTAGTACTCAACAGATTCGAATGTGCTTCAATAAAAATATGTGAACATTTTTAATATGGATCCTTACATTCTGGAGACAAGGTTTTTGGTCCTAATTTAGACAAAGAAGTTGATGCTAAGGCTTTTAGTCTTCGTCATTCATTTTAGACAAGAAAGAACATTTAATTCAGTATGTTAACCTATTCGTTGGTTGCATATGCTCGTGCTACAGAGCGCAGAACAACAGCTGTCGTTAGTGTGACGGCCACAATCTACAGCGGCCAATGCCACCTGGACACAGGAATTCCCCATAGATGCCGTCAACATCGTCATGGCGCTAGTTTGTCTGAGTACTTGTCCCGCGGGCACAAATGGAGCACAATGTGATATTTTGCTCATTACAGCGGATTAACGGAGAAGTCATCTCTCATGCCAAGGGTGGACAGAAGCCGGGGGCGAGGTGGAGCGAGGCGGGGCGGAGCGGGGCGGGGCGGGGCGAGGCGGGGCAGGGCGGGGCTCACTAACCCTTCCGACAAAAGACGAAATAAAGAACAAGCCAGGACCATATGCCGTAACACTGTGTAGGCGTGGCGCTCATCTCTGTTACTATGGCTTCTCACCCACTAGCAGATGAATTCATGTTCTCCAGGGTCACCGAGACGCAAGAATTAGTTAATCTCATAAACAATGACGTGGTCACTCACAGTGAGACGCGTAAATTGTCATAAAGTCAAATGCGAACGGAAAAAATACCCATGTGCTATAAATTAGAAGAAAATGTTTTCAAATATGTGGAATACAACTCTTTCATTTATGTAAAGAAATATTCGAAAGTTCAGATATTGGACATGATCCTGGAAAGAAAATTTGTGTGACACATACCCGAGTTCCGAGACGTCATCAACACAATAAGTTGTCCTTAACACCAGCCTCTGTAGCACTTAACTTAAGGTAACTTTCTCCTGCTAGTGAGTGACTTTTTATGTGTTTGTATGTCACTGGTGAGGCAAAATCAGCTCCTCCCTCCCTCAATGTTGAGGCAGCAGTAATATTATTTTTTCCTTAACTTCTTTGAACGTCAGTGAAGTATCTATGTAACAAATTAAAAATAAGCTATAAGACAGGGGCGTTCTGGTATCAGTTAGTTGACACTTGTACACTGAAGGAAGTGTACAGTCAACACAGGTCACTTAGATGAGGGAGAGGCAGCCTCCGTCACCATAATAACCTACGTTGTATAATCATTTCTTGTCTTGTCACCCATATCTCGGCCACCTCTAGCTCCTACCTTAAATTCCTCCCTCACGTATAGGAAAAAATAGCAGATCAACAACAACTCTTAGCAATATGGGTGAGTCAGTTCCACATTCGTAGGCACAACTGGAGAATTACTAATGATGGAGGAGATAACGAGTGGGGAGCTACTGTATAGGAAGGACCCATCTGTTATAGTGGCCCTGGAGTGTCTCTCGTGGTCTGCCCCACGCAGAGCTGATGGTTGACGAGGTAAAGGGTGGGAGCCCTGGGGTCAGTTCCGGGCCTGCCACCCGCTGCCCCCGGAGGAAGACAAGATAAACGGCACGGTCTACTTCTTGTTACAAGCGTTGCATATCACCTAATTGATTTTGTGCTATCAAATGCAATTCATCTGGACTACTTTTCCATGTGGGTATCTTATTAGGCCATTACCATTCACTGAGAGGGGCCACAGACAATCTTGCCGCCCTGTTAATTGCTAATCAACCAGACAGTGCATAGCCAAAGGCAGTGCTGCTGTCTCGTCTCTATGAATTTCACAGTTGTTGTACAGCCATTATTAGCCACTCCTTAAAATATTTGTGCATGAATACTGTTAAAATTATATTAGATTTCCATGTCATTATATATGAACAGACAAATGTGTTTGAGTGTGTGTGTGTATTCATATACACACATCGTTGTGCTTATACATGTTTACAAGCGTGTGGGTGTGAATGGGGGGAGGAGGATGAAGAGAGAACACACCAAGAGCAACAGTGAAGGCGACAGCCACCATAATAAGAGGTAAGAGGCCCCACTTGTTATACCTGCGTCATGGTATCTGTCACCCTGCACCAGCCAGCTCAGGTGACAACACCAAACCTTCTGCCTGTGTTGGATTTTTTTTTTTTTCGTGTTCCATTTTTTGTGATTTTGTATTCTCTTTTTGGGGGATGTGAAACGTGCGTGTGTAGGCGAGAGAGTAAAGATGGCAAGGGAGGGAATACCGGGTCGTGGTAGGAATGAATGCTATGTAGGTGAGATTACACAGTTCTCTTGTCCAAACAGGTCCAGCTAGATAACAAGTTTAGGAGATAATGGATGTTACGTGCTTTTATAGATCTTATTTCTAGTATTATATATAAATTTGTTTTCATATTTTTTAACCATGCTATTCCCATAATGTTCCGCAAAGTAGCCAGGGCAAGAAGAAAAACTATTCTACCGAACTGCTATAGTAGAGGTGTTCAGCTGTGGTTCTTCTCTCCCAAGCACTACATAAGCCCCAGCATCACACATCAGCAACACAGCCATCTCGTAAATCACTTGACATCATGCTATCCGCTCCTGCACGCACACCACTGCTTCCTGGGTGATGTCATAAATCCCTCCTTGGCTTTGCAGGTTAATGTCATTCACCAATATGTTATTTTCTTCACTTTTTATCCACAAAACATCCAGACACTTACAAACACCAATGAGTTTGTTCATTTTTGGTTACAAGTTTACAGTGAGTGAGGCTACTGTATTATGCACTCTGATATTATTATTATTATTATTATTATTATTATTATTAGAAAATTAACTGTGACAAAATCTCATTAGAGACTATTAATTAGTGACCACTTGAGTGAGGGTGAGTGGGTGTGGCAAGTTAGCTAGAGCCTAATGAGCCATGGCCAGCGGGGTCTCTCTCTCTCTCTCTCTCTCTCTCTCTCTCTCTCTCTCTCTCTCTCTCTCTCTCTCTCCTCACAGTCGACGCATATCGGTCCAGCACAATACATGGGAGATAGAGAGGGAAGGAAGGAGAAGAGGAAGAAGGAGAAAGGAAGGAGGGAAGGAAGAAGAAAGAAAGAAGGGAAGAGAAGGAGGGAGGGAGGAGGAATTTGAAGGTATAATAAGTACTAAAGAAGGAAAACAACAATAAACCACCTCAAAATACCTACAATATTGTGTTAAACGAGTACTATTACGTTCAGGGCTCTTTAATACAGTGAAAACGTTCTTCAAACCACAAATGCCTCCAAACATTTATACTTCCCGGCGTAACCATGGGAAAAGCTGTACACTGGTCGAAAAGAGACGCTCGTCGACGGAAAAACACGACTGCCAGTTAGGAAGTGTCTGTCAACTTTATGTACAAACATTTTTGGCTTTTTTAAGTACTCTGATCTTAGTTGGAGGTAGCCCGTGGAAATACAGTTCTATTGATCATGAATGTTAGATGAAGCTGTTTTGTTTTTACCGTTTATGTTGTCCTACTTAAATGATGCTGTCATACTAATACCACAGTCATACAGGAGCATCGTTAATCATCAAGGAGCACTGTTAGTCATCAAGGAGTACTGTCAGTCATCAAGGTCACGCTACAGTATAATGAACTCACTATACTGTAGAGAAGGTGTTTGATGCTGTTATTACGTGACAAAATAAATGCATACATGTGATGTTGTCTTCTACTCTGTGAATGTGATATACGGGATCCATTACTCACTTAACCTCATATTTGAAATTATAAAGTTATATCACATTAAATAATCAAACTTTAAACCATAAAACGATATAAAACAAACACATCGGTGGTAGTGATCCTGTGGTAGCCATCAAGACTAAGAAGGACGTTTCACCACAGCACCTAATGTGTAGTAAACCTCAAGTGTCCACAGCATTAAAAACTGAAACCTTGTAAACCACACAGAGACGTCACCACCACTACTAATCTACACTCAATAACATCAATTACTATCTAGAGTCACAGTACTGCCGAGAACACTACTGGGAGTTCACACAGATAATAACATTTCAAAGGAAGAGAATGTGAGAGAAAAATCTACTCCATATCAATTTTTACAGGTGAAAACGTCTGTGCATTTGCCTTTCCGCCGAGTGGGATCATTTCAGTGTGTGGGGAGAGGGAGTGACTGATGAGTGGTGGTTGTTTTTTTTACAATTGACGCCGAGTGGGATCATTTCAGTGTGTGGGGAGAGGGAGTGACTGATGAGTGGTGGTTGTTTTTTTTACAATTGACTGTTCATTACTACGTGTACATTTACGTTGGTCATGTGTAAGTGGTTATATGTTTCTGTGTACATAAGTATTGGTTATGTGTTCATGATTGATCATAACTAAGTGTACACAATTTTATTATGTGTACATGACTGTTCATTTTTACCTGTACATCACTGTTGTTTAGATGTATAGTACAAAACTCTTGGCTATATTGTGTGCTTGCTTGTTGGCTATGCAGTGTACCGGACTATTGGTTAGTTTGTGTACGTCATTGTTAATCATTTTGTGTACATGACAGGTCGGTTATTACGTAAGTGACTTATTTACTATAGGTACAGTTAAAGAAACAAGCATTTTTTCCAAGTTTTAGTGAATGCACCTGTGTACCTCGTAAGGTGTTGTAGATCTGTGGAACCTGGGAGAGGGTAGCCAGTTATGTCAGTCAGTGTTTCGCATAATTATACTTTCTCCGGTTAGGTTAGGTTAGGTTAAGTTACCTACTCTTCTTCTTCTTCTTCCTCCTCCTCCTCCTCCTCCTCCTCCTCCTCTCTCTTTCTCCTCTTCCTCATCCCTCTTCCTCCTATTATACCACTTCTCCTCCTCCTCTTCCTCATACCTCTTCCTCCACTTCCTACCACTCTTATGCCCTTCCTCCTCCTTCCTTATCTCTCCTCTAACCCCCTCATCTCTCTTTTTCTTCTACCTACCCCTTCTACCTCCTCCTCCTCTCCTCCCCTCCTCCTCCTCCTCCTCCTCCTCCTTTGCGGTGTTGACATTATAAATGGTTGGAGTGAAGAAGGTCCCCCCCGTCAATGTTGCATGACTCGGCATAAAAGTGATAGCCGCTTTATATACGCGTGATACTAGTGTGTGTGGCTGAGGGAAGGAGAATCATGGACACTTGTATAAGAAGGACCGAATTTTACAAAGCCAGACTACTCTTAATACAGATATTTTGGATCACCTGAATTTTTGCGATCCAATATATATATATATATTTTTTACTTACAGTTTAGTCACAACATTTTATTTCACCAGAAGATTAGTCAACTAAGCTTATTTCACGTGAACATTAGCCTATTAAGCTTATTTGTTACCTGAAGTTTAGTTAACCAAGCTTATTTCACCTAAAGATTTGTCAACCAAGTTTCAGTATAATTATTGATACTGATGATTCATAACTGTTGTTTATATTAGTTTTTAAGTCTAACAATTATAATTGCCTCGACATTTGGTGCTTAAGAGTATTATACTGCAGGTCACTAATATACCATGTCAGTCATTTTGAAAGAATATGTAATTATGAAGTAGAGTGTTAATACCATAGTCCCTTCCTACCCATAGTTAACGTCAGCACAACTTTTTCTTATCTGGGTAAATGAATCATAACATTATAGTTATCTATTACAAAATATACTCTCAGATGGAGTCAAGTTAGACGAGTCGGAGTGAAATAAAAAAGATGTTCACATACGGTAGTCGGTTATTCTTCAACACAAAGAGTGAACTGAGCGCAAAAACAGCCAAGGAGTTTTATGCTAATACCCGTCAGCTGGCCTCCCGTTGGCTCCCTCACTCGTCATCGGAAGGTGTGACTGTTGAGATAAAATATCATCCCTGATGCTTAAAATCTTACAAAAACCGTTGTCGATCCATGACAAGACATTACATGGCAGGTGAGACTAACCACTATGAGGACTTGCTCGTAAACTCACGATTATCCAGAGTCCATTATGTACAGTATACAGACCCTGGAGTCGCTGCGAGGCGAGGACATTACTCTTCGCGTTTTCAGCTTCCCGCTTGCTGTATACTGAAAGCTCGATTATTCAGTGTGTGGATCACTGTCAAGAGCAAACTGGCGGCAGACTCACTACTCATATTTAACAGGGAGCCTTAGAGAGAAGCACTCGAGACGGGACAACGTTAATCAGGTACTGACTCAGCCGGTAAATTTTAATTAATCTTAACGAAGGATGTTGCTAACAGAAGATTAACTGATTTTAACATTACACATAGTATCTTGGCAATATTTGTCATACCATGAGAACCTCACTGACGTCATCCTCACTAAGTAATTCCGTGAAAAAATACAGTTGCTGATAAATGAGTTTCAGGACAGTGGCCACGTTTATACGCTGGTGCTGAGGTAGGGGATGGTGGCGAGGTTGCTGGCGGGTCATACTGTATAGGGATGAGGAAGTAAGGCAGAATCTACACTTTGACACAGAGGACGAACAATACAGTACTTCTTATCTTGGTGCAGCCGACTTGCCATCAAATGCAACTGATCAAAGATTCTTTTGCGGATCATGTTATCATATATCACAGACAACGTCAGACAATAAGACCTCAAAGACAGAACTTTAAATCTCCCTTACAACGATGTCACCTTCAGAATCCATCTCCGTTACATGCAGATCATAGCCAGCGATTTAGTCATCGGGAACTACTGTATATATCGAATGGGTCGTCCGGTGTGCATAGCTGTGAGAAGGTGCTGACTAAGTAGAGGGAGATGACGGTGCTATGACCACTACCAGCAAATCATCTCCTCAGGAACATGAAAAGACACTCTTAACCGTAGATAAGAAAGGTAATATATCTTACCTGTATTCTGATATTTTATGCTTTCGTAAAAATTATCGAAGAAGTTGGTCCGCCACACCATCCGCAAGTCACTACCCGGTGTACTGTACCTCTACCATGTTATTAGAAACTCTGGTCCCATTAGTGAGAAAGCTGCTGCGAAATATATATCATAAGACGGTGTGTGTGTGTGTGTGTGTGTGTGTGTGTGTGTGTGTGTGTGTGTTTGTGTTAGACAGGGAAAAATAACCTCTCTTGGGTTATGGAGGCAAAGCGCACTATCAAACGTCACTCTCTTAATTGTATTTCACTGAGCAAAATAAATGAGATTATTATTTTTCCTTTATGTATTCATTTACTATCATTCAATAAGTCTACCTCACTCTGGCGGTTTAAATCCAAGTTATAAACAAACAGTAATTATGTGTTCCTCCGAGCAAAATTAATCCACGATAAAAGATTTGGCCGATCGATGAAGGTTTTGTGACTCTCGTGGTGGTATAGGGAGTCAGTTTCCGTTATGTCTTTTACTAAACCAACAAAATTCAGCTTCAGTTTAACATGAGTGACAATAAAAACAATAGAGATTAATAAATAAAAAAAATCTTCACTTCGGGTCACAGAAGATAGTACAAGTTTTGAAACTTATGAAGGAAGAAGGAATCTTTTATAAGTGCTTCAGCTTGAAAATAGGGATGTGTGCCCGCCCACTGACAACGGCGGCATATAATAGCCAAAAGCACAAATAACCTGTAAGATAAATGTTCCAATAAGCTAATTCACTTATCAATAACCACATAGGAATCACCCGTAGACTCACGTAGAAGGTGATCACGAGTTACAGCCCCATGCAGAAAGACTTCCTAACCCATTATGGTCCAGTAGGCCGAAGGATCATCTTTAAAACACACAATACATTCATCCCAACTGAGTGTTTCTTTTATATAAGCAAGAATAGTTACAGTATGTTCAGCAATATGTCTCACACTTTACCGGGATGTACAAATTGTCCTCACTTGTTAAGCTTCACCTGAGGGCGTGCCCCAGGTCCTGCCAGGTATGAGTTTGCGGTTTCCCCTGTGAACCCTTGACCAGAATATCTTATCATTTCCATTATTTTTGCCAATTTACTGATATGACGACGACAAGTACCATTTGCTTGTGACGCCCCTGAGTTACACAGGCCACTGATGACTTTCCAGTCTTGCAATCTTGGGTTAACCACAGCTTAAGAGTACACTTATTGCTGGAAAATAAACACCAATTGCTGTATTTTTCTCCTCAACATTTCCCGTCATGTCGTTTCCTGTATGAGATTCAGATCTGGCGTTTTATTTTCCATCCAGTCTGGGATTTTGACCCGTCACCTATAAACTATTTTTTTTTCCAATTACGTTTAGTAAGTCGATGGTCGTAAATCTGGTGCTCAAGATATAACAGTTACTCTTGTCTTGACAGTGAACGGCAGCTAAACAAGTTCTGCATCGTCACTTTAACTATGTGCCAGCACTCTCATCTTCTTCCTCACACCGGGTCTCCACCACCGTATGTCGGGAATTATCTATATTGTCTACCTATTCCCTCTACTTCTCTCCCACTCCTACACGTGACGGATTAAAGAACACAGAACAGTCGATGTCGTAAGAATGATAAGACGGTAGTGCAAGACAAGGGTAAGCAATCACCACAAGAGACTATACTTATCCTTATACATATTCTCAACTTAAAAACTTTGGTATATAAAGTGAACCTTACCAGCCATACTGTTTCATAACTCTTCTTTTCTATTCACTGGGGTATACTATGTCACCTGTCATAATACGAGTAAATATACTGACTCCTAACACACACACTGCTTACCATACAAGTTTATATAAATCACCTGTAGAGTAGTTTTATATATTCCTAATAGTTCAATGAGATAAATGTATAGTAATTATGAGGTACAGTACCTTTGAAGACACCTAAGACCTGGAAAAGCTCAGAATATACCTGTATTATTCTGGGTCTTCTGTTGTTCTGTTAACGTTACTGTTGTGTGTTAGTATTGACTGTTGCTGAGGTGGGTTGCATGCTTTAGTGTCTGTTTCACCTTGTTATTGTATGTTGAATGTTGTAGGATCCGTTTTTCTTTAATGGTGGCTGTGCACATTTTCCTTTGACTTATTCTTACTGTTCTTTATAATACCTTATTTTTTTACTGTTGTTTGTCTCTTGTTATCGTTGTTCTTTTGCTCAGCTTTTGTTTCGCTTATCCAATTTCCGCTTCATAATACCGACTTCGTTATAATCGGTGTTACTTGTTTCTCTTTCATGGCTGTATTTTTAAGCTACTTACAGTTATATTCTGCAATTGACACACACACACACACACACACTGAGATTACTCGCGCTTGGGTTTTTTCCTGTCAATTATCACATCTCTCTTATTCTTCTCTTATTCTTCTCTCCTTCCATCTTCTAAATCCTTTTATTAATCGGAGTTTTGGATAATTTCAGTCTAGTCCATTTGTCTGTTTGTCTTCTTGGTTATTTTATTACAGCGTGTGTGGAGGCTTTCTAACATGCAGCGTCAATCAGATGTTTAATTACGGAGATATTTGTATTGTGTGACTTGTTCTGTGTTTACGTGAAGTTTTTAGTAAAAAAATTCAACGAAATACGACCCCGAGTTATCCCTTATAGATAACTGTCTTTGTTAACTTATTCCCGATCACTAGTTGGATCACTACTAGCTGGACAACAGACTGGATCACTACTAGCTGGACAACAGACTGGATCACTACTAGCTGGACAACAGACTGGATCACTACTAGCTGGACAACAGACTGGATCACTACTAGCAGGACAACAGACTGGATCACTACTAGATGGACAACAGACTGGATCACTACCACATAGCGTAGTAAAGACACGACCTATCCCCCGCCCCCCCCAAAAAAATCCCTTCTCAAAATATTTACGGCTTTCCTGTAAAGATCGACGGGTTAAAAGAGAATAATCGTATTCACCATTTTAGCCAACGCGGTCAGTGTGTGTGTGTGTGTGTGTGTGTGTGTGTTACTTCGTCCGAGAGAAAATAACTCCCGCTGAATAATGCTAAGCTAAGAACCTTTGTCATCGTGAGCGCAATTGAGCTACGTTTAATACTCATATAATTCTGAAATACAAGCTGCTTCCCAGTAATGAGAGAGAGAGAGAGAGAGAGAGAGAGAGAGAGAGAGAGAGAGAGAGAGAGAGAGAGAGAGAGAGAGAGTGTTTGTGCTGTGTAATAATCCAACCGGTCCATATAGCGACTGATAAACCCCGTATGTTTCAAAGGGTGACTCTTCATCTTCTCTAACACAGGTAAACAGTTCATGGCTGAAACATACAAGGAAGAAATACCAGATTTTTAACTGTATGTGTACTCGTATATGTGTGAGGCCCATATTTACAGCGTCTATATTTACAGGGTCCGAAATTTACAGGGTCCGAAATTTACAAGGTCGAAATTTAGAGGGTCGAAATTTACAGGGTCGAAATTTACAGGGTCGAAATTTACAGGACCGAAATTTACTGGGTCGAAATTTACAGGGTCAAAATTCACAGGGTCGAAATTTACAGGGGCCGAAATTTACAGGGTCGAAATTTACAGGGTCGAAATTTACAGGGTCGAAATTTACAGGGTCGAAATTTACAGGACCGAAATTTACTGGGTCGAAATTTACAGGGTCAAAATTCACAGGGTCGAAATTTACAGGGTCCGAAATTTACAGAATTTACAGGGTCGAAATTAACGGGAGCAAAATTTATAGAATCGAATGGCAGTTGTTATCTCTTCACACCATCTGTTTGTCCAACATTTACCTCTCCAACTCGGGGTGAAATAAAGAAGATATACTGTAAATAGAGAGAAAAGCCTTCATCGTCGCCCTCATCCACGTCTCCAGGAAGCAAGATTGGCCGTCTCACCCAGTGCTCATGATAACCACTTGAGAAATCACAACAAACCCATTAAACAACTTTTTATTCATAGTGCAAATGTTGGGAAATGACTGCCGTGAGGGAGGGGCTCCATTATTTTAAGCGAGAGTTCTTGTTGTGTTTCTCAGTGTTAAGTGTGTGTGTCTCATCCGGTCACTTCTGGTCATTCATCACGCTCTGGTGGTGAAATTCAGTGTCGGTTTTATCCTCGCTGTTCTTAAGATAACTGTCGTACTCTGCAGGTTCTTTCCGGGGGGTGAAGTGTATAAGTTGTCTTCTCTTACCTTAACGACTAAGTCCGACATAAGGGTAAACATTGAGTCCCTTGAGTTCCTTCATTAGATACAGGAAGAAGGAGGCTAAGGTAAACATGTCTATTTCACTATTTATTCTCACTGTTTAGCACTCAACCCAAGTCCATCTTCGAGAGTGTGAGGTAAATAAAAGATAATCACGCACTTAGACATATTAACAAAAACTTAAGTATGAGTTATTGATACAAGAAGCCTTAATAATATCGTTCACTCTTTATTAATCGTTAATGTATGTTTATTGTAATTTTAACCTATGCAAAAAATTACTAATGGTTTATTTACTCGGATTTAAAGTAAGACAAGAAAACCCGTATCTATAAGCTATTTTATATTTTATCTACAACATGAATCTACTTAACAATATACAATTAAATGTTTCTTACTGTATCGTCCACATTTTTTGTTACCTCCCAGTTAGGTAACGTTACTCTTATCACCATTAATTTCTTCTTCCTCCTCACAAACGCGGAAGAACTAAAGATATAATTAAAGAAAAACTAAAATACGTAACAAAATTTTCCTCGCTAAGAATTAAAGATATTTTTAATGTTTTTTTTAATCATATAAATTATCCGGTAATATTCAATGTTGACTGCTGAAATGAATAGAGGTTCGGGGGGGGGATACAGGTGGCAATTTTTATAACGCAGAGACAAGAACACGCCCTTGGCTTTGGGATAAATTCGATATAGGCTTTTGTATTACCGTGTTTGATGCATATTAACCCTTTGTGTATGATGACTTACTCCCGTGAGTATGATGACTTAATCCCGTGAGTATGGTGATTTAATCCCGTGAGTATAATTATTTAATCCCGTGAGTATGATGATTTAATCCCGTGAGTATGGTGACTTAATCCCATGAGTATGATTAATTAGTGCCTTTAATATGATGATGATGCCTTGAATATGATGACAATGCCTTGAATATGATGACTTAATCCCTTGAGTATGATGACTTAATCCCGTGAGTATGATGACTTAATGCCTTCATATGATGACTTAATTCCTTGAGTTTGATGACCTAACCCCTTGAGTACAATAACTTATCCCCTTCAGTATGATGTCTTAACCGTTTGATTATGATGAATTAACCCCTTGAGTTTGATCACATAACCCTTACATATAATGACTTAGCTTTTGAGGTGAATGTAAATCTGTTTAATTTTAGTTACGTTCGAAGACTTTAGAGTTTTTGTTTTTTTTAACCATTATTCGGAACACGTTATTAAAGTTCGTGGATAAATTTTGTAGTTTAGTGAATGATCTCGAGGAACACAGGACGAAGATGGTGATTATGACCGGGCAAAACTCTGGTGCTAGCTAGTTCAGTTTTTCCCGTGACCAACTGTATCATAGATGAGAACAAGAAGTGTACAAGTATAGCTGTGGTGTCGTGATTTTATGTGATGACTGACAGGCTGTGTAATTGTTGTCTTACGTGGTAGTTAGGTGATCGGAGACCTGGAGTGAGTAATGAGGAGGAAAATGAGTGGCATGGTGAGCAGCTGTGGAGGTCTCGCAAATATGTAACGATAGAAAGCTGGTGGCCCTTATCTCACTCATGACACCTAATAGTGGTAGTGTGTGACCGAGTGTTTATCATCTCAGCTACATATTTAATGACTTGAAAGAACTCCACTGTTTTGATCGGGATGAAAGAGAACTGATATTTTATGTTGATAGTTTTGTGTGGAATTTGTGTTTTTATTGTACTGTTGTCGATTTTGAAGGTAAAATTGGTGATAACAAACACTAAATCGTATGACTTTGAGGGGATTTTTGTAGCAGCGGTAAAGGAATTTAAGGAGTTTAAGGAAATTGCAGCTGGCGTGGGTGGCAAAATTAATTAGTCCCAAGCACGTTTCTGGTGTTGCGTGGATGAGAACTGACGATTTCAAGCACTAACTTGGGTATCAATGAATAACAGTTACGAAACGAAATTAGCGGCCGCATGACGGAGCACCAAGTCCGGAAGAGAGGGCGGCCACCTGGATTACCTGATCATAAACGGGATAAAATAACGGAGTGGGAAGGAAAGGTTGCAGGAAGTAGTACAGTCCGGGGTGGTGGTCGTGGTTTGTCTGGGGAGTGTAATGAGTGATTCAAGGGAAGAGGACACGTAACTGGGGTGGAACCTACAATTGGACAGGTAGGGAGGAACAGCCGAAGGTGACGATGACAATTAAGTTCAGACAAAATTCAGACACTCGGTACAGAAACAATTACTAACACAGATTGTTGTATATAGTGAAGCTAGCTAACAGTAACTCCATTGAGGTGATAATACCATAGCGTTGGTACCTTAGCTCCTCCTCAGGTGTTCTTTGGTAAATTGAACTACACAACACTTCTCATTGCTCTACCTGGACCACTGCTCGTGTTCCCTCAGTCCTCAAGGAGGGGCTGAGGGGAAGGGCTGACCAAGTCTCTAATTTGCCTCTGCCCTGGATCTACGCCTGGCTGGAGGCGTGCTATTACCCTCTACTCTTCTATGCCCTATATCCAATAATGTGAGACATTAACAATAAAATTATAATAATAAATGCAGATAATAAACAATAAAACGATTCTGATATATATATATATATATATATATATATATATATATATATATATATATATATATATATATATATATATATATATATTTCCTCTTTTAACTTTCAAACGGTGGATGAAGAAGAAGAAGAAGACGACAGGATATAACGTCTTTAGCTGCTTAATTTTCTGTTTAGATGGTCCCTGACAGCATTGGCCATCACCATAATTATATAATTCCCACAGAACGTTAACATCAGTAACTTACAACCCAACAAGATTACACTGATAATTTAAATTATATTTGGAAAGTTTAAAGTAAAGAATGCACGATGTAATTATTATAATTCGCACTTGGTGCTTAAACAAACACGATATCGTAAAAAAAAACACATTTATCAGGTCTAACTTGTTATACACGGACGATAAAGATACACAGACTGAATCTTACTGAAACAAATAGGACAATAAATCTAGGGACGTACAGTATGTGTTACACCGGTGATGGCGAGGTCTACCTCAACACTCATAATGTAAACAAACAGAAAATCACACTTCTCGTACAAGTGGAAGGAAAGTATATGGCATGATATACATATTTTGTCTTATTGTATTAACTTTTGGCAGTCAATAAAACACTTTTATGTTAAATTAATGTATTGTATTGGGATGGGGTTACTCACATATTAACTTTCTGGTTTAATTTTTACCCAATATTCATTTATGGTAATCTTACGTTTGACTTACACTGACAATGACATTAATTAGTGATAAAACTCCACTATGATTACCTGTTTAGAAATTGGTGTTATCGTGTGATTTTTGTTCGCGTCCAGAAAGGCTTCGTCATCAGTGTCGGCTCTATATGTATATACGAATATGTAAAATGAATTGGTGTATTAATATATGAATAATAAATAATGTAAACAAAAATATAAACAGATAAACAAGTGAATAGCAGCTGCCCAGGTACAGGTATAGTACAGTCACCTGTCTGTCCCACCAGGTGTGTGTTGTGTGGGAAGCAGGAAGCATAACATACTCCCGTCAACACAGGACCCGTCACCATACAGGGAAGGTCCCATACCGAGCCGTCTGTATCACTCGTCAATGATCGCCTTTCTCGGCCACAGGAAGGGTGACTGCGGCACTAGTCTCTCTCTCTCTCTCTCTCTCTCTCTCTCTCTCTCACTACCCAGCCTAAGAATCATTACAGACAAACATATGACTGAAGGAGTGGACCACTATTCACTTGTTTACACTAAGTAACAAACAAACACCAACATCCACTGTTTACATCTTCACCTTCATTTCATATTTTTGTTTATGTCAAGTTGTGAAGGGGTTTTATACTCTTTGATAAATGTAAATCATTCCAGGTTTTATAGATTCTGTTCTACATTCGCGAAATTTATTGGCAATGTTAATTCTTATTCCTTTATCACTTTAAAATACGATTTTTTTATGGACGTTCTTTCATTAATGCCAATAACAATTATCGCTAACAAATAAGTTTTACCTAATAAATGTTACAGGGAATTTGTGTAACCAGTGATTTTGCGTAATCCCTTAAATTCCTGGGGATTACGTGAAATCACTGTTTACACAAATTCCCTGTAACATAAACACAGACCCCAGTTTAAATTTTGTCTCAGTACTTTTTCGCAATTCGGTGTTATTGTTATTGACTTTCTGGAAGGCATCAACAACTAAGGCTATTTCGCCCTTTTTCGTCATCCAGATGCGTTTATTTTTAAAAATTTCTCTTCTTAACCTACAGTAACGGCGTTGCAAAACACATATACTGCACAATTATTGACACGGAACGTAAACTTATATCTGCAGAAACTGAGTCATGGTTCTGTTTACGCCAGAGATGATGAAGACTTATCATCTCCCAAACGGGTGCAGAAGGTGATAAACTCGCTGACTGTAGACATGGCCTTACTGTTGCTATATAATACGGTACACTTACTCGTATATTATATTATATCTGCACAGACAGGGAAAAAGATGGCGTTACGGGATCTATTCTATATATCATGTTATAACTGGCAAGAGATGATTCATAATTGCTCGAGTCAGGTAGTAGTAACACGCAGGTTCACATCAACAGGTAAATGATGGGTCGTATAATTATTAAATGTAAAAAAAATTAAAACTAATATTTCGTGGACAAGACGAGCTGTAAGAATATATAAAAGATGAATTTTGAGATAATCACAGCTTCAAGTAATACCAGCCTGAAATAATCACAGCTCAAGCTAATCGCAGGAGTGTAGCGGCTGAGTCGATACAGTACTCGCCTCCTGTCCTAGGAGTTGTTGGTTCGACCTCCAGGGAACTTCCACTGCCCGCGTATCAAAGGTTGAATACACGATGTGCTGTATATAATGTCCCTATTGAAACGTCAAGACTATGGGGCACCACAATGGAATCCCAACTGACTATGATCCCTTAAAAACTCATAAAACCCTTCCCAGTTTTGTCTCATTCAATAGGGGCAGAAAAATCCAACTCTTTTTCACGTGAATTGACAAGAATGAAGCGACAATAAGAACGACGCCAATAACTGTGACGGATGACAGAAAATCACGAAGTATTTTAACCATGAGACTGTGATTTGGGGCAGTTTAAGGTTAGGGTGTGACGGTGGTGGTGGTGAGGGTGTGACGGTGGTGGTGAGGGTGTGACGGTGGTGGTGTGACGGTGTTGGTGTGGTGGTGGTGAGGGGGGTGAGAGTGTGACGGTAGTGAGGCTATGACGGTGTTGGTGTGGTGGTGGTGAGGGGGTGATGGTGGTGATGAGGGTGTGACGGTGTGGGTGTGACGGTGAGGGTGGTGTGATGGTGGTGGTGAGGGTGTGACGGTGGTGGTGAAGGTGTGATGGTGGTGATGAGGGTGTAACGGTGTGGGTGTGACGGTGGGGGTGGTGTGATGGTGGCGGTGAGGGTGTGACGGTGGTGGTGTGGTGGTGCTGGTGATGAAGGCGAGGAAGTAGCTGTTTTAAAGCTTGGGAGTGGATGGGTTAACCTTGATGTTTTAAAGCTTGGGAGTGAGGGAGAACCTAAATGTTTTAAAGCTTGGGAGTGAGGGAGAACCTAAATGTTTTAAAGCTTGGGAGTGAGAGAGTACCTAAATGTTTTAAAGCTTAGGAATGAGAGAGTACGTAAATGTTTTAAAGCTTGGGAGTGAGAGAGTACCAAGATGATTTAAAGCAACTAGTCTTCCTTAAGTCTTAACAGGAAACTGGAATCTTAGAATTACATAGGAACCTCCGTACTGATTGCTGGGTTACACTCACGCACGCTGTCGGTGTTTCGGGATGCATGACAGAATTTCCGCTTGCAGTTTTCATGCATGTATCACATACTGTATAGCTCTCCTACCATCCACCGTGATTTACAGCTCAATAAGGAAGGGTGGTGATTGAAAAGTTGATGAAAGATTGGTGAAGGGAAATATATATATTTTTTATTAATCACAAAGGTTAATTTTATGTAAAGAAGGAAAGTGATTTGGAGAGTTGGTGATTGTCGTGAAGTGTATCGTCATGAGGCCAAAACCTGGGATAATTTCACACCAGGGAAGGATGAAATTGCCTATTCAACAGTGGTAGCTCAACACACCGCTGGCTGTTTAAGACCTACCAGCCACGCAACACTTCTTCAGTACTTAAATGGGTGACCGCTATAGCGTGTCGACGGGGTCTGTACTCATATCCTTAACTAGTCATTTCCAAAACACAACTGAGGAATTTTGGAGAACTTTTATAACGTGACTGGCAGAGCATACGACACAACGCTGGAGGGCAAATCGGAATAAATTTTATACCTCAAACTCTACTTTATTGCTCTTATTTTCAGTTCCAAGGAAAAAGATTATATTACTCTACTTTAAGTCTTTGGTCTTATCATTAATGGGGAGGGGGATATTAGAGCCATACCTAAGCTCTAATCTTGCTCAATTTGCTCTTATTATCAGTCAGAGGAAAAAAAAATATTAATAGTTGTTATTTTGGATTGAGTACCACGAGCGCTTGCGTGACTTTCCCACCACAAACTTCCGTAATAAATGTAATAATTTCTTTGATTTTACTGTAAAAAAAAAAATTATTCTAAAAAAATCCTCAAAAATAACACCGTCATCATCCACCCTCACCCACAAGACCTTACCAGTGTTGTTCCACTTACAGCTTATGTTAACAGGAGTCTTTAGTTATCAATATAATAAGGATAATAAAGAATTGACTATTGATATAAGTCATATAAATATCACACACTTCGTAAGCGCGTAAATCAGTCAAATCAGGAAGGTGTTTAAACAAATTCGGAAAGCTTAATCTATACGAAATAAAAGTCGTTTCATATAACACTGATCTTAAGGTTGAAAAGAAAGGTTTGTAACTCTATAAATTCAAGTGTTTAAAACATTGTATATACGAGTCCAGATCCGCAGCACAAGACACTATGGGTAATAACAAGCTATGGATAATTACTATAGATAATCATAGTACTTTGTTGGGAAGTGTACATTCAATTTTCCATTTAATTCAACTTGTGTTCCGTGTGTACTGAGGTAGCTAAGAGTTATCAACTTTGTAGGGAAGGGAGGGAGGGGGGGGGGAGGGGAAGGAAGGGTCGTTATCATAGTAATAGCAGAACTAATAACAGTACTCAGTCTCTTCCTTTACAGAACATCCAGTAGTGATAATGGCTCACTCACTCAGACTCATAACATCAGTGATACTGGAACCAAGCCACCTTCCCTCACAGTATACTGGCACCCAACCCACTGCTTATTTTCGAAATATATATATACGTGTGTCTGTGTGTGTGTGTGTGTGTGTGTGTGTGTGTGTGTGTGTGTGTGTGTGTGTCCTCCACTGTCCCCATAACGTTTACATTACCCCCAAAAACATTTATTAATTCATCCTCCACTAAACGTATTCTCTTAAAGATTTTTTTTTTCTATTTTCTCTCGGAACAAAACAAATCAACAAGAAATGATTAAGAAACTAACAATGCAAGATACCATAACGAGGAACCTCCAAGTTAAGCTGTTTTTTTTTTCCACCCTTGACTTAACTTTCAATGTCAGAACACAAATAACATTTCCTGGCGTTCACTAATATCATTATGGCGCCACTCGAAAATCATTTACCGCGGCTTCAACATTTCGCTCGGTTTAAGAACATTAATGGTCCATAACGCTGCCGATACACCACCTCCTCCACAGACCAGAGCTGGATCGTGTGTGTGTGTGTCTGTGTTGTTCTTCACTGCCCTGTTTAATTATCACATGTGTGTGGGTGGTGGGGAGTGTGTGGGTGGTGGGGAGTGTGTGGGTGGTGTGTGGGTGGTGTGGGGAGTGTGTGGGTGATGAGGAGTGAGTGAGGCTTCAGTATTCTCTCCGTGTCATTCTCTCATCACACTTCAGTCAAAGCCTCTCAAACACGCTTCTCTACACACACCTGTACGTTTAACTCCTCTTATATCCGGGAATCTGACCCCCGATACGAATTCCTGGTTTATACAGATATGAAAAATAGTTATTTAAAAAAAAATCGTAATTTTTTTCCTCTTATTAAATTTCTTCCCCTCTCTTTCCCTGTCACTTTCCTCCCTTCCTTCCCTGTCACCTTCCTCCCCTCCTTCCCTGTCACCTCCCTCCCTCCCTTCCCTGTCACCTTCCTCCCCTCCTTCCCTGTCATTTTCCTCCCTTCCTTCCCTGTCTCTTTCCTCCCCTCCTTCCCTGTAACCTTCCTCCCCTCCTTCCCTGTCACCTCCCTCCCTCCCTTCCCTGTCACCTCCCTCCTCCTTCCCTTCCCTGTCACCTTCCTCCCCCTGTCACCTCCTCCTCCCTTCCTTCCCCTGTCACCTCCCTCCTCCCCTTCCCTGTCACCTCCTCCTCCTTCCCTGTCACCTCCCTCCCTTCACCTTCCCTGTCACCTTCCTCCCTTCCTTCCCTGTCACCTTCCTCCCTTCCTTCCCTGTCACCTCCCTCCCTTCCTTCCCTGTCACCTCCCTCCCTTCCTTCCCTGTCACCTTCCTCCCCTTCTTCCTCCACATACCCGTCCCCGCACGACCGCCCACCCTCTTACCTTAATCCACTAGCACAGCCCAGGTTAAGAAACGCTGCACCAGATAGTCTATATCGCCAAGCAAACTGTAACTCCTCCTTCATCTCTCGTCTCCCGTAGTTTACAGCCGAGGATATATTGAAGGTAAGTACTTCCTGAGCGGCGGTAAACACACACTAGTAACGTTATCGCTGTTCACACCCCAACACTTGAGGTTGTTGGATGAAAAACAACATAATGGTAACTATGGTAGTAACTTTGAGTGTATGACGTCAGGGTTAACAGGCGAGTTGAAGACGTCATATTGATCATGGAAATAGATTTGAAGTGGCTTTAAGTATATGACGCCACAATGGTCAAAATAAAGATGGAAGTATAAACGAGTGGTTGATTTTGAATGGCCATGATGAAAATAACTGTGTAAATATTTGAAGAAAAAAAGTAAATAGACAAAGTTATTTTTTTTAATGTTAAGTAATGTAAAAAATCTTCAGGTCCAAACCGAGAGAAATATATGAGTACGGTTGACATAAAATGATATATGTGAGTGTGTGGTTAAGTACGTGTGTGTGTAGGAATGCGTTTATCCAGGATGCGTGTGTAGTACCTTGAGGATGTCCTATGATAAATCCACCTGTCTGGCGTCAACAGTACAGACCATACGCAGAAAAAGAAAAACAAAATATCATCACTATCATCATTATTCTCTACTCTACTACTGTCTCCCTGTCTCTATACCGTACATGAGGTCTCTGTCTCTCTCTCCCTGTCTCTTTACCGTACATGACGTCTCAATCACTCTCTCCCACCTGTGAACAAAACATTCATGACTTGGTCTGAAATAAGAGTCCAACCAGGGTAGTACACTGTTGGACTACATACAGAAACACCTTTAAAATATTGTTTCTTGATGTATTTTGTGTGAGATATTTTACAATTTCTTCAGGGCAATAGTAACGATATAATGTGTTTGTGGACTCCATAGTTTTGAACACCTTTTATGGTAATTCCTTTTATTTTATTTTATTATTTTACTTGGGTGTGTGTGTGTGTGTGTGTGTGTGTTTGTGTGTGTCAATAAATCCACCTTCCCGTATATCCATCACCAGTCTGAATATCCATTTTCCACACACAGACCAAACCAAAGACGAAAGAAAACATCCCATGCACTGAGTTCCATTTCCAAGTCTCGCTCACTGGATCTGTCGAGTTGAACTTAGCTAATGACACAGACTCGAAGGAACCACCGTAAAATTGGATCCTCACACCACACTTGGTTCGAAATAAACACAGAAAGAAAACTGTCAACCAACTTCCATCAATTTCCATCCCGTTGGTGACTTTAAAGGACGTAAGGTTCATTACATACATCTGAAACCTCAAGTGATTCGAACTGAGGAATGAACCGATATAGCTCAAATTGTAGTGGAGTTGATGGTGGAGTAGTGGACTTGATGGTGGAGTAGTGGAGTTGATGGTGGAGTAGTGGACTTGATGGTGGAGTAGTGGTGTTGTTGGTGGAGTAGTAGAATTGATGGTGGAGTAGTGGAGTTGTTGGTGGAATAGTGGAGTTAATGGTGGAGTATTGGAGTTGATGGTGGTGTAGTGGTACCCATTTACTTTATCTCAGGCTGAAGAACCATGCACCTTGTGTTCTCTCCCCCTGTACAGAAGGTGAAAGTCCTCGTGGATGTTTGTCCTCCTTCACCACTCATTCTCGTCTTGGTCACACCAGGAACCTCTAAAGTCATCACAATTACCTCAGATTTTAATCCAATTCGTATTTGTGATCCAGTTCGTTATTCAGTTATGTTTCAAGTCGCTGTCTGAGTTCATTCAGAGGCTGAACCGGGGAGACACTAGCGACTGTCGCCTAGCTCGGCTGATACCATAGTACAGTACCTGTGTTAGACAGCGTTACCCAGGTGGACGACACTCTGGTTTCCTCCCTCACTCTAGCACAGACCGATACCAAAAGAAAATACGGGTTGTTGACATCAAACAGATATTTATGGTATAAAGGAACCGAATCTGAAAGGCAATAAAATACCTTAAGTGGGTGGTAAGTGTCTCGAGGCTGTGAGACAAGCACAAGAGCGGAGACAAGGAACACAGTAACAAGTGTAGTCATCGAGGTAGCGCGAACGTGGAGGAAGATGCCTAGAGCAGATCGATATAATCAGTGTGTGAAGATTATATATATGACGCAAAAATGCGCTCGGCGGAAGGTATGGCCCATGACTTCACTGGCTGCATCCTATTGCGGTACATCCATATTGGACTGTTGAGACAGATCCAAGGGTGTACAGTTGTCTGTCTATAAGGGAAGCGAGTGTAAAGCAGAAAGACTCGATGTGCGCTTGAGAACAAAGCGTGTGAACTGATGCAGTCATCAGCGTGTATAATATTGTAAAATAGTATAGATAAACTACTTACACAGGCGTATGAGAGTGCATATAAGGGATGCATTCACAAACTTCAAACTGAGTATATTTTATCAATGTTTGCGCTTGAAAGTCATGAACTTTTACTTTTGGTCGTGGATGATAGAAGTGTAGGCAGAAGTAGAATGGAAGAGTGTGATCTGGATGTTTCGTCGCACGCGAAAGGATATGTACAGGGATCCTCAACTGCTAGACACGTGTAATTTGAAGTACATTAGTGATTACTTTCCCATAAATGTATATACTTGGGCCCTACCCCCCCTCCCTCTCCCCCCCCCCTTAGCTGGCGTGGAAAAGAGACCAGCCCTCACCTCCCCCTTCACCCATGTTTCACTCTTATACCAGCGTTGAGATAACTACACATCACCCCACGCTACAGACCACGGCGTTGTGTGATACCTGAATATATCCAAACTGAATATATCGTCCCTGAAACACACGGGATGAGCCCAAACCACAGACCACACCAAGGGAAGACGCTGACTCAACAACCCTCACTACTTGTAACAATAACGTTCAATCACACTAGTTCTTCCCGCCAACATTTCCCAAAATCATGCCTAGTAATCCTTAGTCTGCAAATAACAAAGCTGAACACACGAGGTCAATCCACGCCAATGATCACATCACTGTAGCACGCCAGGACACTCCGCGTTGGTGTGGAAGATCAATGATTTTACGCTGGGATAATCCACGCCATTGGCCACCTTATCACATCGTTATACATTTCAGATTATTACGGTCGGGATGAGTGAGACAGCGTGGCCAGTGGTCGGGATGAGTGAGTGTGTGTGGCCAGTGGTCGGGATGAGTGAGAGAGAGAGAGAGTTTGGCCAGTGGTCGGGATGAGTAAGAGAGAGTGTTTGGCCAGTGGTCAGGGGAGTCTACACGGTTGGATGAGTCTGGTAAGTACAGTACAAGCTCTGCTGTTTGCCATTGTTGGAGAAAACATTCATCACTATTTACGTTATCTGTACACTAGGAGACCACACCACCACCCCCTGTGTAATCTGTAAACTAGGGGACCTCACCACCGCCCCCTGTGTAATCTGTAAACTAGGGGACCTCACCACCGCCCCCTGTGTTATCTGTACACTAGGGGACCTCCCCACCGTCCCCTGTGTTATCTGTACACTAGGGGACCTTACCACCACTCCTTGTCTTACACTGTACACCAGGGAACTCATCACCAGCAACACGCTGTAACTCACACCACCCGCTGAGTTACCTATATAAGTACACACTAAACCTTCAGAAAGTGGGTGACGCTGTAACAATGAGTCCCACTACTCCGGAAGTGTTCGTAATATTTCTACTGGAAGAAGCGGTATTCCCACACACACTATGCTATCAGTCTTGTTACCTGTCAGTGTCTGGCTCTGCTGGGTAAAGTTGACACTTGTACTAATATCATCAAACTGATAATAATCTCTGACATATATCTATATTTTTTTTGTGAATGTTATAGTTGCTGTTACCATATTCATTATTGTTATCGTTGCTATTAATTTTATTGTGATCTCTTTCTCTCTGAGTGAAAGCAATGAAGAAATTACAATATCAGGTGTAGTCAGCTTACCTGAACACTACATCTATGAACTGAGTAAATCTTGAGTTAGATACTAAACCTTGGGAAGTGAGGCTGTGTGTGTGTGATGTGTGTGTGTGTGATGTGTGTGTGTCTGTGTGTGTGTGTGTTAAACTTGGCATTGAATCTTAACTCTGGACATCTAACGAGGGTGGTGAAGGAGGGCCAGGTAGGGAGGGGTGATGTGTGTGACCCACCACAGATGAGGGGGTCACACTTGGTGGTGCAAAACAAACACCCACCCATTACATGCCTCAAATTTCCTCACTAACAGTGGGGTTCAATATTAGTTGGTTGACAATCAGCCTTGTTAAGTAGATAAAGAGGCTGGAGAGACTACTTTGAACAATCATCCGTCGAGGGTTGTAGGTGAATGACAGCGTGAGTTCCTAAGATGATGCATGGTTATATACGGCAAAAATGTTCTTTATTGTTCATCCATAACCGCCCTGGGTACACTTAACGGGCCATGATTGTGTAGCTGAACAAATGTGCAGAGAGACGCCATCTCGTTCTTAAAAACAAGCACTAGGCTATATTTACGTGTAATTGGGCATCAGTAAACTCTTACTTTCTGTGCCTCACTTGCCGCGGGAATGTTGGTGTTGTGGGGGGGGAGGGGGCACTGAGGAGGAGGCTCTCGCTAGACCTCTTCCTCCTCCTCACAGTCTCTCTCACTACCATATACTGTGTTGAAACAAACTTTACTGTTAACATTCTCTCCTTCCTACTTTTATGCCAGAACAACACCCCTACCAGTGTTACGTGCGTCTCACACGACCTGACTAACTAGTTGACTCAAGACACCCAACCTGCCGCACCACCAGACCCTACTGTTGGTTACTGTATTACACCCGGCAGTATCACACGGACCAGGTGATAAGTAATACATCAGGTCTGGTGGCAATACAGTAGTACATCTATGAGGTGAGAGAGAGAGAGAGAGAGAGAGAGAGAGAGTGTGTTATTGAAAAGATCTCATGGATTCATTCTAGGCATCAAAACTCGGCAGGATATTACGATTTGGGATAATAAAAGTGAGCGAGGCTGTGAAGTGTGCCGCGGAAACATACCAGCGGTAGAACATGACAGTACTTAACCACATCAGAAAGTTATGACTCTCCACACGCATAACATTACGACTTTAAACTCCAAATACAGGAACTCTGATCTCACTAGACGGCAGATTGACGCGTTCTAAAATATGATCATCATGTAAATTATAATCAAGTAAGACTAGGAATAAGTTATTAGTTACCTTAGGCTCCGCTTCAACAAAAATAATTCCTCTTGTGGTAAAAATCATAGTCGGGTCAGGAAAGGCGGGAAAAAAACTGAGTTACGAGATTAAAATCAGTAAGTTTTTTTTTTTTAAGAAGTGATTGATAGTTAATGTAAACTATTCTTCTGGTATTTAAAAATCGAAAATAACTGAATTACTGTAAAGAGCCTCGAAGAGCGTTGTCTTGGCACCATTGCACGTCTATCTGAATATGTCAACAGTCGTGAAGAAATACGATTATGTTCCTTTCCATCAAGTATATTTTTAGTACTGACACTTAGATGAATATATATAAGAGATATATGAGGGTGTTGGTGTGGATGGGGGAGTGGAAAGGGGTGGTGATGTGGGTGGGGGAGTGGTAAGGGGTGGTGATGTGGGTGGAGGAATAGTAAGGGGTGGGTGTGGGAATGGTATAGGTGTTGAGGTGTTATGACTATGCGGGGTTGATGGCGGCCACCAGGTACCATTGACCACAACGGGAGGGAAACTAATACGTCTTTTCACGGTAAAATCTCAGTACCTGGGTGGAGAGAGAGAGAGAGAGAGAGAGAGAGAGAGAGAGAGAGAGAGAGAGAGAGAGAGAGAGAGGCCTTCCGTTACACATACCTCCTCTCTCGCTTCCTGCTAACTCATGTACACACACACACACACACACTCACTCACTAAATTTATGACTTACATTTTGCCAGTGTGTAATCTTGGCTCCGCTACACCTCCGTATACTCAATCTTTGGTGGCCCACTCTAACTGGTCAAAAAATATAAAGGTATCGTTATATTGGTGGAGTCATCGGCTCTACCTCCCCTTACTCACTCTCTCCGGCACGACTGATATAATCTAGGTCTTTTGAGGTTGTCCACCCGAGTCCTTGTAAATTGGAAGTGTCGTCGTAAGCGGAGTACCACAAAAGTCAATTTAGTTCGTGTGGACAAAATGGGAGGGAATGGGTAGAAGAAGGGAGTGGAGGTAGAGAGGGGAAGGGAGGGAATAAGCGGGTAGGAGAGGGAAGTAGAGAGGGGAAGGGAGGGAATAAGCGGGTAGAAGAAGGGAGTGGAGGTAGAGAGGGGAAGGGAGGGAAGTAAAGATAATCTATTTTTTTTAATTTTGCCGCGCACAGCAGTTAGTTTATTGTGCACCCCATACTCATCCTGTGAGCGGTAGCGCAAAAATGATTACAGAGTGTAGGCCACAAAGGGTGTTTATCAGACCCCAGTGATTTTGATATTATGGCAATGAATGTTACAGAGTTTTTCCAGAAATTTGATTAGGTACTCGATGCGAAGTGTGAATACAGCCTTAGTATATCAGCTATCTTCTCATCAGAGATAAAGTGCTGTGCCATACACAATGTGTTTGGATGTATCTCTATAAGGTTCTGTTTTTCACAGTCTAAGTCTAAGACATAGTGTTGGAGTGTGTGGCCATATGTCTGGGCACACACTTTACATTTCGTTTTGTTCACATCTGCCTGCGGGGCATACTGCCAAAGGTAGTTATATCCTAACCTTAGTCTAGCGGTTACAACATCTTGTAATCTAATGATCTTGTTACTTGCTCGATATACATGTTTTATTTGATACATCTTATCATGGTAAACACTGGATTGGCTAGTGCCTATTTGCACTTGTCTACTGGCTTCAAATTCACCAGAAAGCTCTTTTCTGATTACAGTGCTTAAGGTTCTGTTTGATAGTCCCAGATTGCACTCAATATTGTCATTATTGGACGCGAGTTTAGCTGAGGCATCAACTTTATCATGTTGACTAATGCCGACGTAAGAAGGGATCTACAGTAACTTAATCCTGACCCTCCGTCAACAGACACACATGCTTGTGTCTGGCTTCAGAGACAAGCGGGTGACAATCTGAGTTTGGGGTATCAAGAGCAAGTAGTGAGGATAAGGGGTCACTGATGATGAGACTGTCAGTGTCTTCAACAAGTTTCAGGGCTGTGAGTGTGGCAAATAGTTCAGTTTGAAGAGAGGATGACCAGTTACTAATTCTAGCTCATTTCTCTATTACATTACTGTTAGGCTGAGTCACAATGACAGCACTTCCAGCCCTCCCACGGACAATATTAAGAGAGCCGTCAGTGCTGATGGCCTGTGTGATGCTATTTTCAGTCTGCAGGTCATGTATGAGGTCAAGAGCTCTCACTTTGGCAGTGTATTGGAGATAAGAATTATGTGTGGTCAGTCGTTTAGGGGGGTACGCGGGGGAAAGAGGTTGTTGGTAGGAGAGGGGGAGGGAGGGGAGGGTGGCAGGCTGTGGTGCGTTGCCAAATGCTCACAATATACCTGGGTGTTAAGTCGAAATCAATCGTTACCTGTACATCATCCTCACAGCCAGAGAAAAGAGAGTTAGATATGTCAGATTTTCTTGATGAACAGAAATGAACACAACAGAAGTGAACATAACAGAAGTGAACACAACAGAAGTGAACACAACAGAAATGAACACAACAGAAGTGAACACAACAGAAATGAACACAACAGAAGTGAACACAACAGAAGTGAACACGACAGAAGTGAACACAACAGAAGTGAACACAACAGAAGTGAACACAACAGAAGTAGTATGAAATGAATACGAACGAACATTTACTTCATGTTTCAATATTTGACAAAGTAATCAAAAATATTCTAGGATAAGGTGCAGAGATAACACAGGTGTATATTACCCTAACTACTAAAATATGAATACATTAGTTTACTGCAAGAAGATTTGTGTAAGGTAATGTATTTCTAGGAACTTTCAGGTTGTTTGAACAAGAAGCGAGAGATACACACTGAAGCTTCGTTCCCAGGACAACCAGTGGCGTATTGTGTCCAGAGTACACACACTGCCATCATGTGTAATTTGAACGGTCTGCGGCCGCTAGACCTGGACCTCAAGCCGCACTGCAAACATCGTCAGCCTCAGCAGGTCGTCCAGCCTCTGAAGTTTGCACTGATGCAGTTTCCAGAATTTTGCTGCAGACAACAACTAGTTTACTGTGTATTCCATACCCATACTGTTAGCGGTAGTGCGAAAAAGGATTACTGAGTAGAAGTCACAAGGGATGTTTAGCAGATCCCAGTCGTCGGGATACTGTGGCAGTGAATGTTACAGAGTACTCCAGGATGCTGTGTATAGTGTTGCCTGTATGTGACCCAAGGTAACCAGATGACCTTTCAATACTGCCGACTGATAGGGATGGACTTCAAACAAAAGTTGTAAACATCACAGACGCAGACTGTCAATAAAATATATCGTAATCAACAAACCCAGACCAAATTGTAAAGACTACTGATCAGAGAGACAGTGTATTGCAAGACCCTTGGCGTGTGAATTCTCCCTACCACTCACCAATCTAACCCGGGCAGGTGAAGCATCAGAGCCTTGGTAGATAGTCCACCTGGGAGAAGATAGAGGGTAACTTCAAAGACCCTCTTCATCACTCCTTTAGTAGGTAGTCACTCAGGAGGGAAAGCTAAGGGGAAGGAAATTTTTGAAAACAAACCTACTAAAGTCCTTGGGTTCAGCAATAAAGCGATTACGTGACCTGATGAACGTTTCCTCGCAGACAAACAAGAGAGCAATGATACAGATGTCAACCCAAAAGAAAAAAAAATATTAAGAGTCGACAGATCAAGTAAGACGGTGTTTTAATTTCGTTGATTGATTGTATAACTTCTTGAAGCTCTTAAGAAAATTGAGAGTATCAATTCAAAGTGTCCGATAATTGTTGTATCACGCGTAAGTGTAGTTAAATGACTATAACCACAAAAAAATCAATAGAAACAGTAAGTAAAGATAACTGAACAGACACAGTGATCGACGAGTAACAAGGAACTTATCACACAGAAACATACGAGTATAAAGTGGTAGTTTGTTTGGAAGCTGGCAATCATATCAAGGCTAAAATCTGCACCAAGTCCCTGTTTTCCGCTGGTCATTTTATAACATATATCAATGAGTGACAGGTACAGTTAAGTCATAGCGTTGCTTTACGGGTTATTTAAGGAACGGTTCTGGAGCAGTTCACACAGGTTCTTGTTGAGCACAGTCAGTCAGTAGTCACTCTCCTCCTTGACCATGTTCCCACCTACACTCTCCTCCTCCCTGGTCATGTTCCCACCTCCACTCTCCTCCTCCCTGGTCATGTTCCCACCTCTCACCAGGGCTACCAGGTACTACTATAACACCAGGTACCAGGCATATGAAGGTAATCATTCTGTCTCTCTATCTTGTTATGAACTTTACCAGCGAGTAGAAAGTAACACTCCATCCACCGTCCCTCCAACGCTACCACCCTCCAACACCACTTCCTCCCACCCTCCAACACCCCTCCCTCCCTCCCTCCCTCCAACGCTACAACACACGTACACGGAATATCCTACTTCACTGATAAAGATCTATAATTACGCCAGACTACACACACACCTGAGCGGAAATCCAGTTTTATTGTGAGATTTTTTCTATAATCATTCCTATATGACCTAAGTTCTTTGTCTGGTGTCACTAGCGGGTACTTGAACTAGGCGAGACAAAACAGTACTAACGAAACCTATGAAGAGTTCCCAGTGACAGATTATTACAATATACCAGAAGTGTTGTCATGTGAGTGATTTACAATTCCTTGGTGTCTGTTTGTCTTGGTTCTTTTCCCCCATCCAGGTCTTGAGTTACTTGATAAAGATTCATCTATGCTGTGCTGTGAAAATAAATTCTCAAAATGTAGAGGTGATTGTGAGCAATGACTTTATGTTCGCTTTATGGTATCTGAATGTCATCATCTTCTCACTGTTATTATCCATCATATATCTCTTAATGAGGATGCCTTGTGATGTGAGCAGCCACTAACATCAACCACTGGCCGGTAAATTAGGTACATTGTCGTGAATTTGTGAGGTGTAGTGAAGCTTTCAGTGTGAGTAAGGGAGGCGTAGCCGTGACTTGGGGGAATGGTGACGGGTCGTGTCTGTCTGTCTGTCTGTCTGTCTGTCTCACATACACACACACACACACACACATACACACCTCACTTGATTACCGAGAGTGTCAATAAAATGTAACTTTAACAAAACACACCAGACGAAAGTTAGGTTTTGTATAAAGAAATGTTGAAGAATGTTTTAAGACACAATCATCAAGTTATTTTATTTCATCCATAAAAAAAGGCTCAAACATTTAGACATTTTATGAGCTGTTTAAAAAATATTCAAAATTCAATATATCTTTATTGAAATATTATTGAAGTAGTGAAGATAACATCAACCAAAGATATAAACATTATACAAACCAATACTTATTTACCCACTTGGTAGTACAGGAGCCTACGTGTGTCATGGTAGTACAGGAGCCTACGTGTGTCATGGTAGTACAGGAGCCTACGTGTGTCATGGTAGTACAGGAGCCTACGTGTGTCATGGTAGTACAGGAGCCTACGTGTGTCATGGTAGTACAAAACAAAGTTTATTTTTGAAATCGTTGATAAAAAACGAATCGGAATCACGTCTCAGTTTTAAGACATCACCCAACTTTTCTTAAAATGCAAACCGGTGATAACGAATGACGACAGATCCGAACGCTATCAAGACGTCACCCAACTGAGGACAATATATCACAGTTACATAATTATGTAAATAGGCCCAGCTAGGGAGAGAGACGCAAATAGGCCCAGCTAGTTGAGAGACACATATAGGCCAAGCTAGGGAGAGAGACGCAAATAGGGCCAGCTAGTTGAGAGACACAAATAGGGCCAGCTAGGGAGAGACACAAATAAATAGGGCCAGCTAGTTGAGAGAGACAAATAGGGCCAGCTAGGGAGAGAGAGAGAGAGAGAGAGAGAGAGAGAGAGAGAGAGAGAGAGAGAGAGAGATAAAAGCTGCATACATTAGGAAGAATTATGTTAATTACTAAGACAGTCAACCAAGTCTTCAACCGCCCTTTTGTCTAGTAATAAAAACACGACTTTCTCTCCCCCGGTACAGTGTCTTCCTGCTAATTTCCTCGTTAAACTGCGTAGCACAGACTTTCATATTAGTTATGTGCTTTCTTACAAGCTCTTGGACATCTGTGAAGAGTTTAAACTTTTTGTATTAAATAAATTTTGGCGAAAGTTATAAAAATCTCAAAGTTAAAGTCAACATCATTTCTACCTAACGCTGATAGGTCCCCTGTCTTGAAGTCTGTTATTGCTGTCGGTGTCTAGGTCTTAGCCTGTAATAGAACTCGTGAATGGTGAGTGTTACAGTGTTAAGCCAATGGATACTTTATCACGATAGCTCGTTGACCTCATGTGGTTTTCAAGGTCAAAAGAGGAAAGATTAAATTAATGAGAAAAACAACAACTTTTATGTCCCTACAGTGCAGTTTACATTGACAATCCCATATTACCGACAGATATATTGTCGTCACCTTTGAATACGATGGCGGAACACCTAGAGTACAATATCTGCACCCTCGAGTACGATTCTATAACATTTTGAATACGAGGACATTATACTGAAGCTAAATTATCGTACTCAAAGGGTTCAGGTATCGTATTCAAAAGGTTAAGATAAAGCACTCATCAGGGTTTAAAAAAAACACACGAATATAATTTAAAAACACACCATAAGAATGTAAAAAAAAAAACGCGATTTATAAGTAAAAAAAACTGTAAATAAACACGCTATTTATGAAGGAAACTCATATCCCGCAGAAATTCGTAAGTGGGTGACAAGACTCGTAACTGAAAGGGCAAGGCGCTCTAAGGGGGGAAAATATTATGTCTGGAAAGTAAATGTTGAGCCCGAGGGACCTACCGTGAGGCTCATTCTCTGGGGCAGTGAGATCCCCTTACTCACTCCCTCACTCAGCAGACAACACCCCAACAGGCAGCGCAGCAACTCGTCGGTCTCAGTGTTTGGCTTTGAAAATTGTGATTAGTTATATTTTCTATTCCTCTGTATGGAAATTTATTATCATTAGTAATTTCATCTTCTTCTTCTTTTATAAGGGTTTGTTAACAGTACGGCCATTTTGACTCCTTAGCACTGTCTGCCCTTTGATATAGTTTTCTCTTTTGTGTGTTTGTAATTTAATTGTGTAAAGAGTTAGCTCGAGTTTGTGACAGTCAGTTCAGGAGGATGACCACGTTGACGGCTCAAGGTCTAGTTCAGTGGTCATTTGTGGGGCAGCAGAGAGCACCAGTCACGGTCTTCCCTCACACCACATTCTTACGTGAGCCACATTCTGGAGTTTATCATTCATCTTGAATCGTTTTATTTTTTCTATTTACATACAGATCTACTTTCTTTCTAATTAAAAACAAATTAGATCGACAATATGAAATAAAAGTAATTAATAAGAAATCCGGGGTGTAAGTTCTTGTGGCTGACCACTACCGTAAGAGGCATCACACAGGTGGGTGTTCCTCCAGCGTCAAGCCAATAAAAATATAAGAGTATGACGGTCACGTGATTCACTTAGTGGCCCACAACATGAGTCGAGGATACAGTCTCTGAGTTTACGTTTATCAATGAGATTTTGCTACAGTTTTATGAGTCCTGGTGTGCCTCCGTCATCCGCTGTGGTCGGGAGTGGAAGACAATTAATAGTCCAGTAATGTTAGACACACCTCAGAGAGAACCAGCTGCCTCACACACAAGGGTAACTAACAACTGGTCTGTGGATAACTAGATAAATATCCCTCAAAGGTGGAAAACATCATCAGTTAGGCCAAGAGATGTTGTCACTGGGCTGACAAAACACAGTCGAAAAAGAAGACCAAAAACACAAAAATCAAAAGGTCGTTTGTTCAAAGAGAGAGAACCAAAACTCTGGAAATTCCCCACACGACGACGACGATCATGACTACAACGACGATCATGACTACAACGACGACGATCATGACTACGGCGACGACGATCATGACTACGGCGACGACGATCATGACTACGGCGACGACGATCATGAATAAGGCAACGATCATGACTACAACGACGATCATGACTACAACGACGATGATCATGACTACGGTGACGACGATCATGACTACGGCGACGACGATCATGACTACGGCGACGATCATGACTACAACGACGATCATGACTACAACGACGATCATGATCATGACGACGACGATCATGACTACAACGACGATCATGACTACAACGACGACGATCATGACTACGGCGACGACGATCATGACTACGGCGACGACGATCATGACTACGGCGACGACGATCATGAATAAGGCAACGATCATGACTACAACGACGATCATGACTACAACGACGATGATCATGACTACGGTGACGACGATCATGACTACGGCGACGACGATCATGACTACGGCGACGATCATGACTACAACGACGATCATGACTACAACGACGACGAAGCCATGGTGTTGACAATAACTCTTCATTCTATTAGAAAACAGACAAGCTAAGAAACCAATGAAGAACTCGTAGCCTAATTACTAAAGTACCTGTAAATTACCCATGGATGGATTCTTAGAATTACCACAAATATCTACATATTCTCCGTGGCCACAGGGAGTCACACGCAGCTCCTCGACCACCACCACCAACCTCACCAACCATCCAGGAATCATTACGGTTTATTGCATACTGTAATTACTGCCTCCTCAACACAGGTGCTTGTCGTTCGTCGAGACAGTGAAGGTATTGGTCACATCTGTTCCTGCACAAACTTTTTTCTCTTAATATTTGTCATTGTTTATTAATTTTGCATCTGACTTCAGTATCTAAGATGGTATCGCTACCTTCATGTATTTTTTAATTAGGTTGAAATATATTTGAACTAAATATTCGTAGAAGTAAAAATAATTAATTAATAGCCAAGACGGAAGCCACATGACAAACACCAAACATCATCACTACTCGGTATAGACACACTCACCGCTCACCATGATCCATTAACCAAACAAATATTATTCTTTGGGTAAAAAATCTGAGCAAGTATTTTAACTAAGAACTTCACTTCCCTGTCGACCTCTAGATGGGAGACCTTACTGCTATGATCTGGTGATGGTGGAGGTTAACTGTGGTGGAGATTAATCGTGGTGGAGATTAATCGTGGTGGAGGTTAATCGTGGTGGAGATTAATCGTGGTGGAGATTAACTATGGCGGAGGTTAATCGTGGTGGATATTAATCATGGTCATCAATAATTCAAAACTAGGAGAGCTACATCTGTTTATTTGTTAAGAGACTTTACTTATTTATTCCATTTACATACTCAAGAGCGATGTCCCTGCTTCACGGTGCGTCTGTTGAACATGGGAAAGGGAGCTTGTGGGATGGTTTTGTTCACGTGATCTTGAAGAAATTTCCGTTACCTGAAGATTCGTCCCCCCCCCCCCCTTATTATACCTGAAGATTAATTATCCTAGCGTTACCTGTTTTAAACTTCAGGTGAAAACCGGTCTCAAGGCGAATCTTCAAGTAATCCGAAGTTTATATATATACAGGATGATTTCAAATGATATTCCGGATTTTAAATATTTATGAAAACAATCTACGTTAAAGTTTAGAGCAAGATATGTTAAAAAAATATATGTGCAGGTAACAAACCTGTCAAACCAGCGTGATTAATGGTGTAGTAACATAATTTAACTCGCATTGATAACCGTTGATTCCTGCGCTGTGAGAAAATGCTAACACAATCATTTATGGTCACTGTTCGTTCATTTCTGTCTAATACCCTACTTTACCATGAGTGATCAATGGTACTGTGGACCATGATGAGACGCTCTCCGTGTGGGAAAATATAAGGTTATTGTATGTTAATGTTGTAATGGAGTGCTGTAGTGAGGGAAGAACACCACACACTTCTTGATTATTTCTGCGTTTGCGTAAATAATTGTCACATAAATTTGGCTGCATTTTTCTTCCAACTGCCTAAATAAAATTGTTTCTCCAGTGTCACGATTTTTTTTTTGTTTATGAGTGAAATGTAACGCAGTTGGTGGTCAATAAGGTCACCAATCATTAGAAAATCGTGAATCAACTTCTTGTGTGATACTTTCTGAGACCTGTTCAGTGTCCTTGAGAGAGATCAGAAGTCAGAGTAAAAGGTTTAAAGGTTCATCTGTCATCCAGCCACACGTAAACAAAGGTTCATCTGTCATCCAGTTACACGTAAACAAAGGTTCATCTGTCATCCAGTTACACGTAAACAAAGGTTCATCTGTCATCCAGCTACACGTAAACAAAGGTTCATCTGTCATCCAGCCACACGTAAACAACGGTTCATCTGTCATCCAGCCACACGTAAACAACGGCTCATCTGTCATCCAGCCACACGTAAACAACGGCTCATCTGTCATCCAGCCACACGTAAACAACGGTTGATCTGGACACCACAACTTATACAAAACCAGGATACTTCACCTCCATAGCGACTCCCTAACACACCGAATAAACTTGAGTCTCACTATAAACCATTGTAGAGCTGTATATCATAAGAGAATCACTGTTTACACGCACTTGTAATAGATTCTCCATCAACTAATCATTCTACTTTGGTATATTTGATTACATATATTTAACATGGACACTTGGTTGGACCATGTTAACACAGGAAGGAGGTGGTCAAGCATCTCAAGCGGAACATTACTCTCTCATACCTTAAATGTACTCAATTCAACTCACTCCTTCACTTATCTCACTCACTCAAATTACTTACCACACTTGCCCACTAAATCGCGTACGTGACAGCTGTTGAGGACACGCGAACCAGAGAATAACTTGCGTGCTATACATTACAACCCATTCATTAGAGATCAGACTTAACAATATAACCCATATTAGTACTCATTTACTCCTGGACGTTTTGCCACCACTTAGTAGTCAGCTTAATGCTCAGGTCTCACGCCACATACCTCTTCTCTGAGACACTTCCATCCACCGTACACTAAAGCAGCTCGACGTGGAAGCGCTGGCGCCTTAACACCTTCAAGAGTTTATGCGGTAAAATGATGAGAGTAATTCTGAGTCAGGGAGTGTCTAGTTGCCGAGTGATATGTGTGGGTAATGTGTGTTATGTGTGGGTAATGTGTGATATGTGTGGGTAATGTGTGTTATGTGTGGGTAATGTGTGTTATGTGTGGGTAATGTGTGTTATGTGTGGGTAATGTGTGTTATGTGTGGGTAATGTGTGTTATGTGTGGGTAATGTGTGTTATGTGTGGGTAATGTGTGTTATGTGTGGGTAATGTGTGATATGTGTGGGAAACGTGTGTTATGTGTGGGTAACGTGTGATATGTGTGGATAATGTATGATGTGTGTGGATAAGCTTCTTACAGACATACATTAATTACTTATAGGTATGACAGAGATATTCTAGGTGTAGCAGACGTGAAATACTATAACCACGTTTACAAAGCTGTAGCAACGGTACCTAGATATCTAAATAGCATCTAAACTACTTAATGTATCAAAATCGCATCATTAAAGGAGGAATATCAGTAGGAGGAGGAGGAGGAGGAGGAGGAGGAGGAGGAAGAAGAAGAGGAAAAAATGAAGGAGAAGGAGCGGGAGGCTGAAGAGGAAAAGTAGAAGGAAAAGTAGAAGGAGGAAAAGGAGGAGGAGGAGGAGGAGCAAAAGAAGGAGCAGGAGGAAAATAGGAGAAGAAGGAAGAAGAGGAAGTGGAAAAACACGAAGGAGGATGAAGAGGAAAAGTAAAAGGAAGAAAGGGAGAAGCGGGAGGAGGAGAAGGAAAACGATGGTGGCGAGGAGGAAAAAGAGGAGGAAGAGAAAGTGGATAGAAGTAATAGGAAAAAGAGAATGAGAAAGATAAGGATATTAAAGATGATGACGAAGACCGACGAAGAAAAAAAAAGAGTGTTTATACGACATTTATAGTCATTAAAGTATTCCAAAAAGAGAAAGTGGGAGAGAGAAAAAATAAACAGTACGAGGAATAAGAGACGTCATAAACCAGAGAGAAAACAGTTAATAAAACGTAGAATTGAGGCTTATGATATAAATTAATACTTGATGATTTGACTGTCGAGGATAGTAAAGTCCAGTGACTTGAGGTAATTGCCTGGGGAGTGACTAAGACTATATAACCGTGAATAAGTACTCCTTAAGTAGGCCGGGAACACTTTGCATTCAATTCGTTATGCGCGATGAACATGAAAATTACTTAAGCATTCTCTTCCTATGTAATCATGAGAGTGATTGGGTTGGTATCTCATTAATATTGTCCAGCACAGCGGATGCAGCAGCAGTGGATGCAGCGGCAGCAACATACATGACAGTGATATTACTATCGCGGCCACACCTCAGACGCGACACTTCTTGAGGTGGGACAAAACCTGAGGTAGTGCGCACTGCTGCCTCGCCTCGCCTCCCAACCAAGTTCCTTGCCTTGCCTCGCCTGTTCAACCAGATCCCTGCCTCGCCTCTACAGCCGAGTTCCCGGCCGAGGCCTCCTAGACAAGCCCACCTCCGTGTCTCACCTCCCAGCTCCCTGCTTCACCGACACAGGCACATGGTGTTAGAACGACGGATCACCTCACACTCCCTAGTTTCCCAAACCCATATATGATACATGATGTTGTTATTTTTTTAACATTATTATTGTCGTTATTATCATCACGTCATTATCATCTCCATTCAGCCTATTATTGTTATTATTATCAATCCATTTTCACCCCAAATTTACACATTATAATTGGTCAGGACAGCAGAGCCACATACACACGAGAAACTGTACACACTATTCAGGCTACGTTTACCTCGCATTTGTAAAGACGAAATTCAACTTTAATCATGAATATTAGATGTGTTCAGCAGACAAGACGTTTGGAGAGATTTGGGATATTAGTGCAGAGAAATATGTGTGTAGAGTGCGTCCCTATCAAGGTGTGCGAGTAGTAAACGCGGGGAGTAGTGAACGCTGGGAGTAGTAAACGCGGGAAGAAGTGAATGCCGGGAGTAGTGAACGCTGGGAGTAGTAAACGCTGGGAATAGTGAACGCTGGGAATAGTGAACGCAAGAAAGGAAAAGTTCCACCTATATAATATCTAACTCACTTTTTAAAAACAAACAGTGGTGTAATAAGCAGAGCCAATAGACTGATGTAAGTAAGATAAATAAAGAGAAATAATGAGGAATATTAAAGAGAGGAATATCGATATGGTTTGGATTTGCTCAGGAGAGATAGGGCAGATAAGAGACAAACTCAGCTATCTCTTGTTACATCTGATCCGTATAAAGTATAAATTCCCTATAAAGGCTGACATCATTTTTTTTTTTTAGGTAAGTACAAAAAAGTAGAGAGATGAGACGCAATACGGTAAATAAAGTGGTTATCTTTTCTTCGAAGTTTCTGTGGTAAATTTACAGGTGTATTGATAGTGAGCAACTGTGAGCCGTATAGTAAGTCGAGTAATAATGATGTTCAAAATAGAAACTACTTAAATTGTTATTGTCACGATGAGAAACGACCAGAAATTCTTACCTGTGAGAATTGGTTAACGTTTGACTTTTATGGATATCAACTGTTACAGTTGTGTGACGGAGAGAGGAGAGGTAGAAGACGATGAAGAGAGCAAGAGGAGAAATTATCAGGAGGAAATATCAGGTTTTCTATATCCAAATATTTATCTTTACTTAGAAGAGGAATACTAACAGACTTCCCTGGAGTACTGTGGGCCTGTCCAAATGAAGCTTTGAATAAATTTTATATTTTAATTAATGAAATAAAACCTTTTTTCTTTCAGACTTTCGAAATAGCAAACATTAAGACATCAAAAATATTCAGTTCCTATTCTATTTTGTATACTTTTCCATCTAATAAGCAATTGTCCCTAACAAACACATTAACAGGCTTTTTCAATTTATTTTTGAGCAAAATTGAAAATCATTAAAGGTATATACATGTAGACCGTATACCTTTTCTTGCGTTGTTCTTTCAATTTCAACCGAGTTCATCAGTTTTTTATACCAAATCTGAATGCTTGAAGGAACTTTATTATACTGTGATTAAAAAACTATAAACCTTAATAAAATGATGTTAAACAATATAAATCAACAGTTTAAAGAGAAATAGCAAACATTAAGACATCAAAAATATTCAGTTCCTATTCTATTTTGTATACTTTTCCATCTAATAAGCAATTGTCCCTAACAAACACATTAACAGGCTTTTTCAATTTATTTTTGAGCAAAATTGAAAATCATTAAAGGTATATACATGTAGACCGTATACCTTTTCTTGCGTTGTTCTTTCAATTTCAACCGAGTTCATCAGTTTTTTATACTCAAATCTGAATGCTTGAAGGAACTTTATTATACTGTGATTAAAAACTATAAACCTTAATAAAATGATGTTAAACAATATAAATCAACAGTTTAAAGAACAAAACTTTCACTTTAGTATTTCATAAAAAATCAATTCTTGGTAAAGTTGCAATTATAAAAGCCTTTATCACCATGAGTAAATATATGAAGAAAACCAAGAAGCTGAACATTATATTAAGATTCACCCCTCCCCTCCCCTCCTACCCCCCTCCCCCCCATACCGAGACGTGGCCATTCATGAATAATAAAGAAAATATTCACTTAAACAGAGAGGATCATGAAGTGGTAAATGATGCAGACACAGTAAGGCCATTGGTCGACCGCCTCAGGTAACGGACCGTGACACAGGTACGACCACTCACCCAGAGCCAAACCTCTCAAGCACCATTCAATAAACACAAATTTCCATGCTACACGAAGACTCCCATATAATAAACGTTCTTTTCAACACACAATGTAATTTTATCCTCCGAAGAACTCTGAAGATGAGCTTGGTTGGGTGTGAATTCCTTCCGAGTGCTTATATCCAATTGGAAGTCATTTAGAAGTGAATGTAGCAGAATAATTGTTGTCACTCATGATTACTATTAACTCAAGGTTCTGTACTAACGTGTGTCTAGGTCCTTTGCCCTCACACATATTCACTCTACTAATCAATTACTCTTCCTCTGTAAAGCTACGACTGCTTCCTCTTACATCAGAGGCTGAAGTACAGTACCGTCACGTTACCAGGATCATATGTCATCCACAGTCCACCGCTGTAAATTAAACTTCTACCCATGCTAATGATGGGAAAAGGGCGGTCAGCCTTACACCACAGGAGGAGTCATATTCGCGATGAAGGTTCTCGGTTATTTATGGCGATAGTTGACACGTGACTATGGTCTGAAGACTGAGATCAAGCAGGTAAGTGTCGGTGGTTCCTGGAGCAGGTGGCCACATCACTCCTCTCGGGGCCAGAAGATGTACTTTATGACAGTATTTACGGCTAACGAGGATGGGGAGTCATGTGTTATATCAGAGTACGTGTGATAACTATTGTTAGTATAGCTGACACATTCTTGACCATCCTGATGTATAAGTTTATCAGAATATTTATAAACGATATATAGAGCAATATAGGGTTCACACACACACACACACACACACACACACACACACACACACACACACACACACACACACACACACACGATATCATGTTAACACCTTCCGTACTACATGATCTTGTTTCTCCTGCTTACCATATCCTGTTACCATCATGCACGCCTACATCCCCTCAGCCACGAGATAGTGAATTATATTCGTCCCATAATGCTGAAGACTGGCGTGTGGCTTCTTAATCCTCGTCTTACATGAGAGATAAAAGTCGTGGTGAGTCGCTCAGAAATTGTCGACACCGCTAACCAGGCAATGTGATATGAGCCAAAGGTGTTGGTAGGTAAATTTCCTTGCAGTCATGACCGAGTGTGTGGGTTTCATGACAATGTTACATCACTCACTCAAAGAACTGTGACTTTTAAGACTTTAGTTAAACAGTAATTTCTTGCGAATTTCCTTTAAAAAATATGTCAAGGAAAAAGGGCAAATTGAGAGACTTTTGCATAGATCTCTTGCATACACTTCAACTACACTGTTGAGGCTGTAATAAAGCTGTAAAATTTATGTTCTATTCAGTGTATCAATTTTTTTTTTGTGTTTGTGTCATTCATGCACCAATACAGAGTGAGTAAGTGAGTGAATGAGTGAGTGAGTGAGTGAGTAAGTGAGTGAGTGAGTGAGTGAGTGAGTGAGTTTAATAATCACTTCATACCTAAAGAACCGACCACTCACGATACTAATCAACCAAATACGCAAAACAAAACACACAAGCAACCCACGATTATCTAGTTGAAACATCACCGTCACCTTACAAGAATATTATACATACAGTCATACCATCTGTTTCACTCCTCCAAGCCTCCAAATTATACTGTATAAATCTTCCACCCTTTATCACTTTCTTGTAGTTGTTGTCAGTGTTGATTATTGTAATTTGCAATACACTTACTCAGCATTCTCGCTACTTAACTAATATACACCGCTCCCCTACTTGTGTGGCGGCTCTTGCAATGGACAGTTCTTATAATTATCTTTCTCTAAATTACTTTTATGAGATCGTTCACCTTGTACCCTAGCTAGTTGTGGCTCCTAGTTACCAAGTCTGGGAATATACTGTGAAGGGGAGCAATGTTATTTATTCGTAAGGGGAGTAATGTGGTTAATTCGTAACGGGAGTAATGTGGTTTATTCGTAAGGGGAGTAATGTGGTTTATTCGTAAGGGGAGTAATGTTATTTATTCGTAAGGGGAGTAATGTGGTTTATTCGTAACGGGAGTAATGTGGTTTATTCGTAAGGGGAGTAATGTGGTCTATTCGTAAGGGGAGTAATGTGGTTTATTCGTAAGGGGAGTAATGTGGTTTATTCGTAAGGGGAGTAATGTTATTTATTCGTAAGGGGAGTAATGTGGTATATTCGTAAGGGGAGTAATGTGGTTTATTCGTAAGGGGGGGTAATGTGGTATATTCGTAAGGGGAGTAATGTGGTATATTCGTAAGGGGAGTAATGTGGTTTATTCGTAAGGGGAGTAATGTGGTTTATTAGTAGTGTTTTATATTTCCTATGGAGTTTCGTCTTCATATTGGTGTTATTAATATCTGCTAAGTCCATATTCATTCTCATTACCTCGGAGATACAGGTAAGTTAATTTCTACAGGTATAATAATTTCTACAGGTTAGTTAATTTATACAGGTGTAATAATTTCTACAGGTGTGTTAATCTCCGCAGGTAAAAACAAAGAAGAGAAAATAAGCAACTGCCTGTGTTTGTTTTCGTGAGCAATTGAGTGGTTGTTCCTCCAATTACAACCAAAATTCCCTCGACAGTTGGGAATGTCTGACAGATACGTGTGTGAGAGAGAGAGAGAGAGAGAGAGAGAGAGAGAGAGAGAGAGAGAGAGAGAGAGAGAGAGAGAGAGAGAGACCCTTACCCACCACTGCCTCAACACTCGTTTATTTACTATCCCCCAGAAAACAAATCCACCCCGTCGGGCACTTCGTTATTTTTCCCAAACTTGAAATGAAATACAAATAACACACGACATGTCTTTAAATAACCACGAGGTAAACACACAAAAACATTCCTTCTGATTATAGAAAGACTTTTGTAAAACACGTCATATTGTTTTAGCTATCCAATGCTTTTTTCCACCAATATAGAAACAGTACCAATGTTTTTTCCACCAATATAGAAACAGTATATTATGCAAAAATAATGTCATTTTGGATCTTAGTATAATTGGGTTAATGTAAATTTTCAGTGTTTTCGAGAAGTTACAACCAGATAACTGAACACAGGTGTATAGTTCAATGTGTGTAGTTCAATGTGTATAGTTTAGTGTGTATAGTTTAAATGCATAGTTCAATACCGCAACAGCCAGTACAATAGAGCAGTTTAACGCTATGTGTATCAATAAATATATGATGTACTGCAGAATACACAACTTCATTCCCTAAACACTATCATAACACACTTACGTCTCTCTCTCTCTCTCTCTCTCTCTCTCTCTCTCTCTCTCTCTCTCTCTCCCTACCATTGTTTTTTTCTTAATATATCAACAGTTGTAAGATACGTCAAGTGTTATTTTCTCCTGGAACTGTTTATTTACCACCAAAAAAACCATTCTTCAACATTTGGGACCCCCCATCGTCTCCCCAGTACACCTGCATGTGGGTGAGAGGAAGATGTGAAGGGAGAGGAGAGGAGGGGGGAGGTAGAGTGAAGATGGAGAAAGTAGACGGGAAGAAGAAAATGGGAGGAAGAGAAATAAAAGAAAACGAAGAGGAATAAAAAACATATAAAGGAGGGAAAGAAGGGGGGGAGTGAGAAGGGGCTGAGAGAGAGGGCAAAGAGGAAGAGGAGAAAGGAGATAAAAAAGAAAAGGGGGAAAGGGGAAGAAAAAGAGAGGGAGGGAGAGGTGGTAAGAGGAGGAGGAGGAGGAGGTTAAGTTGAGGGAGGGAGAGGTGGTAAGAGGCGGATGAGGAGGAGGAGAGAGAAGGAGAGAGAGGTGAGGCTTAAAGGAGACAGTCGGGGTTAAAAGGCAAGTTGAGATCTCATCTGGTGAGCAAATACAACCAGCCAGACTTTGTCACGTCTATCTGTTGACTGTGGTAACCAGTGGCTGCCTCCTGACTGATGATGCGTGGAGCTCACCTGCCCGGCAAGAGACAGGTTAAGAGAAACACAGAGAGAGAGAGAGAGAGAGAGAGAGAGAGAGAGAGAGAGAGAGAGAGAGAGAGAGAGAGAGAGAAATCACCTTACGAATTAATTAAACTGTTCACCACACTGTCAAAAAGCATTGTAAATTAGACGTACATTATCTGCATTACGATGCCCCGAAGAAGTCAATTAAGAGTCTCACCTGAGCATCATTTGATTGTTCATTTGGCTCGATCATAGTGAAGACTTTGATTTACTTAAATTCGAGGTTCATAGTTTAGTACATACATCAATAACAACTTAAATCTTCAACTCATGGCCAAGTACATACAGCATGGCCAACTCAGATCTTAAAACCATGGCCAGGTACTTACAGCACGGCTAAATATAACCTTAAACTCATGGCCAAGTATCTACATTCTACAACACAGCCAACTTAAACCTTAAACTCATGGCCACATACATCATGGCCAGCTTTAACCCAAAAATCATGGCCATCTACCTACAATATGGCCAACTTCAAGGTCATAGTTGCGCTGTGAGGTCCTCAGGAAGAATTACATCATCGCAGAAGAGAGATTTGGAAGGATGTGTTAATGAGAGGGGAGGACAGGTGGGACGAGGAGGTGGTAAGGGTCGCCTCAGAGCCTTAATGAACCCATTTGAACTTCACTATAATCATAAAAGCACACTGACAAGAGTTAGTGTAGTGTGCTGGGGGGATAGGTAAGTCTCGTCCTTTCCCTGTTTATAAAGAAGTGTGTGTGTGTGTGTGTGTGTGTGTGTGTGTGTGTGTGTGTGTGTGTGTGCGTAGGATGGCTTCAATTTGAATTTTGCCACATCCATATTTTTGTATATAATATGTACTTCAGTTCCCATGGTGCTGGTCTCTCGCAGATGTGAATAACACAGTGTACGGCCAGACATATTGCCTCACACTGCCGCACTCACGCATTGGAAATACTTTGTAACATTCAATGCGATAATATCCTGACCACTGGGGTCTATTATGCTATAGTGTTTACCGCGTGTAAACATAGTGGAGACCTACATCATGGAAGGTGGGGTGAGGTGAGGTGAGGTGAGGTGAGGTGTGGTGTGGTGAGGTGAGGTGAGGTGAGGTGAGGTGAGGCGAGGCGAGGCGAGCTTCAGCAATGCAGTAGCTAACACAAAAACAGGGATCATCTGGCCCTGACAGGCATACTAAAGAATATATTATTTAGCAGATTCAGTGATGCACATGGCGTGTCTCCGAAGCGTCACGAGTGGCTACTCAGCCAACAGCCCAACACCGTGATGGTACAGGAAGTAACAAGCTGCTTCTTATACAGCTACAGAAGGTAGAACTGGTGGATTTTTCTGCAGAGATCTAATGGAGAAAATGACTGAAGTAGTGAACGTAAATTGCAATGCGATTTTGTATAATTTATGTACCCTGATGCTCTGTCATCAAGAGTAATAAACACGAAATTGAAGGCAACTCACACGAGCATATTTACGATGTCAGCGTTGTGGGAAGTGGATGATGGGTTGTGTGTGCATGACACACAGTGCATTACGCGAATGCACTGTGTTTCGCCTCATAACTTTTTTCTTAGAGAACAGTTTGTCTTGAACGTTCCCTGACTACACTAACCCAGCCAAGCTTAAACTACCACTGCTGAAACAAGTTATCGTGTTACTCAGAAGCCTAACGTGTGAGACTTGTGCTCCAGTGGCCAAGACGGGAGCAAGGAAGACCTTTAACGCTCAGCCTCGCCCACTGCTACTGGCAAACATTACCTAAAAAAAACTGCATAAAATACTGTGATCACTGGCCTGTTGTCTTTGTCCTGCCGAATAACAACGTCATTGCTGGATACAGAATGTGTATTTTTTTAAGGTAGGTTTTTATGCTGACTGTAGCGGAATGTAGTGCTACCTATAGATTTTAATATAAACATGTTGAAACAAACGCCTAACACAGCATATTATCGCTTGATCCAGTGTTCTGTTTGTCCACTCGCACAAAACACCGTAATGATACTTACCAAGTGTCTTTGTGATATACAACTAATTACAGTATATAGTTTCAATAATGACCTCGGTATTCGTCAGATCACAGAAGGAAGAATTGGTTTCTATCACCAACCACTTCGTATGCTATTGATTAAATGAACAAATCGTCATCTGCTGTATAATCGATGTACCAAACCTTTACATGAGGACGTTCATATTAAAAGCTGCATCGATCACGTAAAACACAAAAACAAACACACACACACACACACACACACACACACACACACACACACACACACACACACACACACACTAACGCGGCCGTGGTCTCTTGATCATGGAGACAGCTGCCAGCCCGGTCTGTCGGGCTCTCCCCTCCCCAATCTCCTCCTTCCCATCTGGATTTATCAACATCCTCACACCAACAGTACAGTGCAAAGATTGACGATCAACCCACAATTGATATACAAAAGTGGCAATTTTAACTCGAAGGAAAAGCACAAAAACACAGCAATACTGAGTGTGGCTGGACCTGACCTAACCTGACCTGACCTCACGGCTTCACCTGACCTAACCTGAAGGATGGAGCACACCTGCATTGCCCCAAGCTACTGTCCTGGCCATGTGGCCACACCCGCCCAACCCGCTCCAGCCCAAACGAGCACGAACTGATTGCTACAAGAACATAAGAACATAAGAACATAAGAATGGAGGAAACTGCAGCGGGCCTATTGGCCCATACTGGGCAGTCCCGTTTACACCCAACCCCTATTGCTCATATGAGCATCCAACCTATGTTTGAAGCAATTCAGCGTATTCGAGTTAATGATGATATTTGGTAACTTGTTCCATTCATCCACTACTCTGTTTCCAAACCAGTGTTTACCTATTTCACGCCTAAATCTAAATTTGTCCAATTTAAAACCATTGTTACGAGTTCGCTCCTGGTTGGATAATTTGAGTACCTTTGTAATGTCCCCTTTGTTTAGCCCTGCCTTCCACTTATACACCTCTATCAGGTCGCCCCTCGCTCTACGTCTCTCAAGGGAGTGCAGATTAAGATGCTTTAACCTGTCTCTATACTCAAGGTTCCTAATGCCCGGGATTAGTCTTGTCATTCTCCTCTGAATTCTTTCCAAGGATTCTATATCCATTCTGTAATACGGTGACCAGAACTGAACTGCGTAATCCAGGTGTGGTCTCACAAGAGCAAGATACAGTTTTAGGATGACCTCGCTAGTCTTGTAACTAACACTCCTTTGTATGAACCCAAGTACTTTATTAGCCTTGTTACGAGCAAAAACACATTGTTTACTTGGCTTAAGGTTCCTACTTATCATTACTCCTAAATCTCTCTCGCAGTCGGATTTCTCTATGGCATCGTTGTTCATCTGGTATCTGGTTTCCCTGTTTACATTTCCTATACTGAGTACTTTACATTTGTCGATGTTGAATTTCATCTGCCATTTTTCAGACCATTCGAAAAATTTGTTTAGATCCTCCTGTAGTTTTGCCGAGTCCTCGTCAGATTTGATAACACGTCCTATTTTAGTATCATCAGCAAATTTACTTATGTTGCTGTCTATGCCGATATCTATGTCGTTTATGTATATAATAAACAATAATGGTCCAAGTACTGAGCCTTGGGGAACTCCACTTGTGACGTTGCTCCAATGGGACTTAGTGCCGTTAATGCTCACTCGCTGTTTCCTGTCCTGTAACCACGCCCTAATCCATTTAAGGATGTCACCTTTGATGCCATGAGCTTCTACCTTTCTAATTAGTCTTTCGTGGGGGACTCTGTCGAAGGCTTTGCTAAAGTCGAGATATACCACATCATAATTGTGCCCCTCGTCCACTGATTCGAAAACTGATGAAAAGAATGTTAATAGATTAGTTAGGCAAGAACGTCCGCTTGTGAAGCCATGCTGGGAATCATTGATCAATCGGTGCTTCTCCAGGTGATTTCGAATAGAGTTTGAAATGATTGCTTCCAGTAATTTGCCTACTATTGATGTTAGACTGATTGGGCGGTAGTTAGAAGATAGTGATCTATCCCCCTTCTTGAAAATCGGTATTACATTCGCTATCCTCCAGGATTCTGGTACTACACCTGTTTTTAAGGACATGTTAAACAACTTTGCTAAGGGCATACTAAGCTCTTCCTTACATTCCTTTAATACTCTGGCAAATATCTCATCGGGACCAGGTGACTTATTAGGCTTTAGTTTGTCTATTTGCTTACTAACATCGTTACTATCTCACTTAATTTGTTTTCTTCACTATCTCTGAATAGAGTCGGTGCCTCGAGTATCATGTTTAAATTTTCGGTGGTGAAAACTGTTGAAAAATATTTATTCAAATTATTGCTCATTTCTCCGTCGTTATCAGTGAGCTCGCCGGAGTCTGACCGTATTGGTCCAATCTTTTCTCGTGTTTTAGTTTGATACATTTGGTAGAATCCTTTGGGGTTTGTCTTCGCCTCCCTTGCTATCCTTACCTCATTATTCCTCTTGGCTTTCCTTATCTCGCCCTACTCGCCAATACCCTATAATCCCGGAGGTGAATTTCGGTTTTAACCCTATCGCCAATACCCTATAATAGTCCCGGAGGTGAATTTCGCCACGATTTATCCTTCTGCCTATAGCCTTCCTTTGGCCAATGATGTTCTTTAAATAATTATTTATCCATTTAGGGTCATTGTTGTCTGATCTGAGTTTTTTGTATGGTATGTTCTGCCTTTGTGCATTAAGTAACTCACTATTTAAATTGTCGTGGAACTCGGCAATCTCAGATCTTTATCAGGTCGGTCAGTCATCTTTAAACTGTCAAAGTTTGCCCTTCTGAAATCTGGTACTTTAGTGGAATTTTCCTTACGTCTGCCCTGAAAATCTAACTGGAATCGAATTTCTTTGTGATCGCTGTTTGCAAGTTCGTTCCCTACCTCGACATTGCTAATGAGGTTTTCTCTGTTTGACAAAACTAAATCCAATATATTATTACCCCGTGTGGGTTCGGTTATATGTTGACTTAGGAAACAGTCCTGGATCGTCTCGAGAAAATCCTCTGATTCTGAGTTACCCGTAAGGTCGGTCCAATCTATTTGGCCAAGGTTAAAGTCGCCTACTATACAGACTTTGTTGTGTATGGAAGCCCTGCGCATTTCATCCCAGATAAGTCGCTCATTGACGCTATCAAGATTGGGGGTCTATATATTACTCCTGTGATTAATTTTTCCCGACCGTCGCTTAATTCTATCCAAATTGTTTCTGTATTCCTCTCAGTTTTTATTTCCTTATTTATTTCACACTTCAGATTATCCCTAACATAGATTGCTACTCCGCCTCCTTTCCTGGTCTGCCTATCGGTATGGAACAGTTTGTAACCCGCAATTTGGTATTCGACTGGTAATTCACGTGTGTCTAGGTTGATCCATGTTTCAGTGAATGCAATTATATCGATTTCTTCGGTACATACCAAGGCCTTAATATCATCCATTTTGTTTCTCATACTTCTACTGTTCGCGTAGTATACATTTAAGTTAGTCGTGTTCTGAGTCCTCCCCTTACCGCGTTTAGTTTTAAACTCCCTGTCTAATTTAGTTTTGTCATCATTCCTAACACTACTTCCCTGTAATCTTTCGCCTTGTTTACCCGCTCCCACTGCAGTCTCCTCCACCCCCGTGCCCATATGTTCTCTTAGCAGTTTAAAGACTTCGATATCTTTTGAACTGCCCCCTCTAGAGCCCCAGCCAGGGTTGCTACTCCATCCCTAGACAGGTGCACCCCATCCCTAGCATAAAGGTCCCTTCTGCCATAGAAGTTGTCCCAGTTGTCAATGAATGGGACTGATATTGACTTGCAATATCTGTCAAGACGGTCGTTAACACCAACTGCCCTTGACAACCATTCACTGCCAACTCTCCTTCTAGGCAGGACACAGCATATGATAGGGATCCCTCCCTTAGTCCTAATACGATCTATGGCTGCCTTGAACTTATCAAGAAGTTCCTCGCTCCTACACCGGCCAATATCATTGCCTCCTGCACTGAGGCAGATAATGGGTTTGTTCCCATTACCAGACAAGATATTGTCCATCCTGTCAATTATATCCCCCACCCCAGCTCCTGGCAAACACACCCTCATCCTATTTTTGTTTTTACCACAAAAGGCCCTGTCCATGTACCTTACCTGTGAGTCACCAACAATTAAAGTTTTTATACCTTCCTTGTCATCCCTGCCCCTGACTGTACTAACGTCCAATTCGTCTATCAAGGGACTGAACGGGTTGGTACACTTAGCTGTTGTTGTCGTTGTTGTCGTATCCTTCGTGTGCTTCTTCACCACCAGCTTTGTCTTCACACTACTCACAATTTTCCACTCGCTTGATTTTTCGTCAGACACTGGCTTTACTCGTCCAGCCTCTCCTTTTAACATCGCCAGCTCTTTCCTTAATTTCAAGTTCTCCAACGTGGCCCTCTCAATTTCTAACTTGGCCCTCGCCAATTCTTCATTGGACCACTCCAGTTTGGTCAACAAACTCTCATACCCAAGACCGCACATAGCTCTGGCCATATCTGATAATTATCCCTCCGGAGCTAACCCTGCCGTGACCTTTCCCCTAGTGAGGTCAGAACACAACAGCACAGTCCCAACCATTGTAAAAATTATCAACACCTAATTATTATATATCATATTTGTATCACTTATGTTACTTGTACATCATTTGTAAATCAAGAGACCCATTCCCCAATTATATAATTGTATATTTTCAGCCTTCCGGCTGCCATGCTTTTTCAATAAACCGTTAATTATTATTATTATTATTATTACACACACACACACTAAAAACTTGTCTCCGTAGCTAAGATTTATGAGTGATGGAAGAGAACCTAACACTGGTCATTAAGCTCAGACAACATCATCACCTGCAGGAGGAGTACCACTGTAAACATTAGGTTCCTGGCTTCATTACCGACGTCTCCATCATACCATAACCACCGTCTAGATTCACCGAGATGTTGACGTCCTCTACCAAACCTGTGACGAATATTCACCAAAAAATAAAAAATGAAATAAACAAATAAATAAAAAAGCATTGAGGCGAATATCTGTTAAGCCTAGCTAAAGACAATCCGAGTTGGCCACCATGATTATTGTAGCGGTGTGTTAAGGAAGACCTGTGCTCTAGTAAATGGGAGTAATATAACTACTTGTAAGATAATTAGTCCCAACCTCCCCCGTCTACTGCCTTCACCGCTACTCCTACATGACAGCCGACCCATAATGTAGTTGTACCATTATGAGACGGCAACTTTTATGTCGGATACAAATTAAAACTCTCTCTCTCTCTCTCTCTTTTCCGGGTGCAGTTAGCGGCATAAATTCAGGGTATGGACTCCAATGTTACCTTGGTTATCTAATATTTCTGTCAGTGAAAGAAGAGGAAATGTGGACTAATGTTTATTCAGCCCAAAGTATTTTTTTCCCCCATGACCGGACTGTTTATCATGTGTGAGGGATTATAATTTAAAGTACAGTTCGTCGCTGCCAAATATCAATTCGTAATTATCTTCGTTAGTACAGATCCAACATAGCAAGAATTAACGATAAATAGTTCACCATTAACTTAAGGTAACATCCAAAGTATTCCACCTTTTTTTGAAACACTCGACAAAACATAATAATTTGAGACAAGGATCGTGTTTTGGTGAGTATTAATCTCGACTGTTTTTGTTTTTGTTCCAAGTTATGACCAAATTTCTATTCAGAGAGACGATAAAAGGCGCTGTGTACTAGTAGAACAGTAGATGGTTCCGGGAGTCGATACCACACGCACACTTGTATGGTCAACGGTAACACACGCACCCACCCAACCTATTTTTACGGAGGAAGTGAAAAGAGAGAGTTGAGAGGGGAGTGTGTGTGTGTGTGTGTGTGTGTGTGTGTGTGTGTCTCAGAAGTCTCAGTATTAGCCTCACCTTCCTCAAACACTAAGAACAAGGAGGAGTCTCTACATTCAGATGAAGACGCAGCAAAGTAACGAGTTAAGAGAAAGGAACATTGAAGGTCCTCGTGCATTAAGAAGATAAGGAGTCTCTCTTATTCTTAAACAGCAGTAGGGAGCCTCATCTGTCTCACTCTCTCCTGAGGCTCACTTACCACCCTGACACACTCAGTTCTTCTTGTGACTGTATTGTCGCCGTCCTCCATTGTGTTTCCAATCAATAATCAAGAGAAGGACACTTTTCTCAATCACAAATCCTACACGTATTAAAGACAAAGATAAGATCCTCTAACCAAAGAAATAGCTTAAGAGTGACTGGTAAGAGCCATTATCCTCACTTTTCTCTTACCAACAATCATGAGTTCTTCCGTTCAAGAGAAGCCGCAGTAAATAGCAGACTTACAACGTCCTCCAAACTCGAATCCCTAACATAGATCAAAGCGATGACAATCTTTGAGCACTACATACGAGATGCAGTTCTAGACTATACTGAGCGTAGGTCAGTCAACCTCCTCGTCCTCCTAGACTGAACCTGCTGGAGAGAGTTGGATCTTCCTTGTACAGTATCGATGATAAGCAACTCGGGCCAGCCAGTCTTATGTCATTCATATATTATGGCTATAAAGACCCGCTCATGTAACTAGCCGCAAGTCATGGACACAACCAGTCGGTCAGATATACCCTGAGGTCCCGGTAGTCGGAGGCGGAACCTACAATAAACATCCCGGTAACACGACCCCTCCATAGTCATTTTAGGGAACCACATAGATAATAAATGGTGCCCCTGAACCCTGTGTTAGCGAGTAGATGATTTTAATCCACTCACACAACATCCTCGCTCTTGTTAACTTCCGGTAGTGAGTGACAGTCTGCCTCCCGTGTATGAGTGACTCTGCCTCCCATGTATGAGTGACTGCCTCCCGTGTATGAGTGACAGTCTCCCTCCCGTGTCACACCCTGGGACATCCTCTCTCCCGCCAGCCTATGCACCACCATCTTCACACATCACCTGAGACTCTTCAAGACGTTGGTTCTCATGATCGCTGCCCACACAAATCTTAAAAGTCTTTTTCCTCAACCTGTTTACAAGTTGCCGATGATCTTCAATATTTTTGTTCTTGAGATGATGACCGCAGTCGATAAAAAGGCTTCGTGTGTACTATCATCGGGGGGAAAAATACCTTATGAAAATAGATACATAAAACTCAATAATAATTTTCTGAAAATTATCTCCATCAAATTGATTCGATTTTGATGTAAAATGTCAAACTAATCAATATTTACGTTGGTTATGTTTGTCTTACATAAGGTATACTTGAAGGATGACAAATATAATGAACGCTCGTCCTATAAAGACCAAAGAAAGTGAGAGGATCGCGGACAGGGAGAAGCTCCACACAAAATAAACTGTGGTCCTGGCAGAAACACCGATGGAGTTCCTGTATCTTTGCTTGGTCATGTGCTTGTTGCCAGCGCAAAGTACACCGAAACGTCAGGAAATGACAGTAAGTAGTAGGAGTATCACAAGATAAATACACCCACCACTTCACACACGCGACAACCCCGTGTAGCCGAATTGAGGAAAATGTACAAGTCATCCCTGTCCAAATGCGGGAAAACGCTAGCTGCTGAGGCAGCATCACCACTGTAGGTATAAAAGTTGCAGCAGCATCACCACAGTGTAGGTATAAAAGTTGCAGCAGCATCACCACAGTGTATGCATAACAGCTGAGGAAGCATCACCACAGTGTAGGTATAAAAGTTGCAGCAGCATCACCACAGTGTAGGTATAAAAGTTGCAGCAGCATCACCACAGTGTAGGTATAAAAGTTGCAGCAGCATCACCACAGTGTAGGTATAAAAGTTGCAGCAGCATCACCACAGTGTAGGTATAACAGCTGCGGCACTACAGGTGGACTCAGTGGCACTACAAGTGGACTCAGTGGCACTACAGGTGGACTCAGTGGCACTACAGGTGGACACAGTGGCACTACAGGTGGACTCAGTGGCACTACAAGTGGACTCAGTGATAACAGGTGACAAATGAGCCCTGAGCGACCACTGGCCAGGTGACGCGAGACGATTTATCTCACAATGACATGTTATATGATAAACCGGCACCCAGCTCATGTTATCCAAGACTACTTATAACGTTCACACACACACACACACACACACACACACACACACACAAGCACACACACAAGCACACATACACACACACACACACAGACGTCATTCAACTGGTAAACTTTTCTCAGTGTACTAGTAGCTGAGGCTCGTCACCCCCAGCCGACACTTTGCACTAGAAATTAATTTACTTGGATTTAACGCAGTTCCACGGACACCCCCAAAAATATCTGATGATAATTTATATGATGAGTGTATGTTGCGTGTATGATGAGTATATGTTGAGTGTATGATGAGTTTATGGTGAGTGTGGCTCTTGAGTTTAATGAGGCTAGCAGTTGATGGTCACTGAACTGGCTGGAAAAAGAGGTTGTCTTGTGTTAGGTAATTTCTTCTTCTTCTCATCTTTTTGTTTAGTGCGACTGTCTTAAACCTTCGTTGGTTAAATATCTGCCGGGTTAACTTTTACTATACACACCTGAGCTCACACTCTCGTACAGGTAAAAAAAAATCATCCTAATCAGGTAATTTTCACACCTGCCGAAGGAGATTTTAATATATAACCGCCTTTATTAGCGAATGAGGTAACACCATTTCTACTTTATCTTACAACATCGAAAAATTTGTGTAAATATGTTGAAAAGAGCAAACGCTAACACCTCTCGGACTGTAATTAAAACTGCAGCTTTTTTTATTTTGTTTTACTGTAGTTGGGAAAGGTGTTCATCGGTCAGTAACCTAACCTACCCTGACCTGACCTAACCTGAGCTAACCTAACCTAACCTGACCTGACCTTACCTGACCTGACCTTACCTGACCTGGCCTAACCTAACCTCACCTATACTTCACCTAACCTAAAGTAAACTAACCATGAGAGGTACGCGCTTGCTCTCCTCTTACCATAAAAGAATAATTAACTCAGTTATATGTTGCCATCTGCACTATGCTGGAGCCTTGGTCACCGTACCTCACCCAACACCAATTAACGGGTAGTGGTGTGACCTTCCTCAGCTAAAGTCTCCCAAGGTCATCCCAACACGCTTCAGGTCACAGGTAATTAGTGCTTTAAAGGTATGAGGAAATACATTCAAGTAAGTGTGTGTGTGTGTGTGTGTGTGTGTGTGTTTCCGTCCGTCACTTATGGGTTTAGTGGCCTCAAGCTATTCTCTAACCCTCATTACACTACCGGCCTCGCATGTTGCTAATTGAAAATGGGGTGTGTTGGCCTGAGTGGGGTGTGTTGGCCTGGTGGGGAAAAAAGGAGTTGGGAGGAGAGGAGAGGAAGAAGGAAGAGAACGGAGGAGGATAGATAAGGAGGAGGACATGAGAGGAGGATGGACAGTGAGAGGTAGAGGGAGGGAAGAAGGGATAAAAAGGGTGAAGGAGGACCATACACCATCACACACACACACAGACACACACACACACACACAGACACACACACACACACACACACACACAGACACACACACACACACACACAGAGTACACAATGAGGAGTTTGTTTATGGGGTGACCGTATGGGTCATTCAGAGAAACGAGACCTAACCTAACTTGACCTACCTTAACCAAACCAAACCTAACCTAACCTAACCTAACCTCAAGACACAAAAATAACCAGATTAACGAAAGATTCCAGAATAAATAATGAAGATCTAAATTTTAATAAAGTTAATCATGTTACCTCAACTGTTACTAAACTTTCGAGGATGTTGTTCAGGTAATAACCCCTCATAACAAGGGTGCACGGTTCTTTAAGCTTCCTCATTTTCATAATATAACAATGAAATTATGCATAGCCATTTATTACTCTAAAATGTATGATCGTAAAGCCCTCATGTGTGGTAATAGAGATGTAAATAATGAATAAACTCATCCATAAGTGTAGAATGTCTCGTATTATATGTCGTGTTAACATTCTTATTCCATTAATTTTCTTATCTACACCACTTAATTTAATACGTTATCAAGAGTCATTAACACCTGTAAAATTTAAGGTAAAATAATGGTATGTGAGATTATCTTTATTATTAACACACTTGATATGAACAGTTATGAGGCAAATTCCCTCGACAGTGTTGGTAATATCTGTCTTAAGGTTAATGCTGGTGAAGGGGAGTATAATATTAACATTCATAAACTTTAGTATTATTTATCATCGTGTTGCCAGAGCTGGTATTATGAAGCAACATCGTACCAAAACAAAGTGTCTGATGTTGCAAAATGTCGACGAATTTTTGGCTGCAACTATAGCTAAGAAAACATTACTTTATGCACGCAACGCTGGAATCAAGAGACTGTGGATTCGTTTAAATGTTTCGGTTTATACGACTCATATACAACAATAAACCACAGAGCTATATCATTTGAGGTAATATAAACCAGTAATATAGAGTCGTTTAATGAGAAGTTAGAATATAACATTAAATTGCGTGATGTCGAAAAGTACCATAATAATATTTTATTTATCTCAAGTTTTAACGTACGTGAGACTCCACAGGATGACTACTATAACTGGCCGGTGAATAACGCATATAGTAACTAATTATAATTTCTAAATGTTTCGTGAATTTGCTGTGTTAAATACCTGGATTACTATTAAGCATCATTCACCTGGTAAGGATTTCTACAATTAAAAATAAATAAGTGTTAGTGAAAAATTAGCCGGATATGGTAAATTTAGACCCCTTGAGTTAACCGGCAACAAGTGGTTTATTATACAGTACTTGAGATTAATATTGAAATCAATTATATATTCATTTTTTTTATATATAGGTATAATGATGGTTATCGTTTGTTAGTATACATGGTAAGCTTAGGGGAATATTAAATCCCTGCCTGATGTGTGCATGATTACAGCTTGAGAGGCATACAACTCACACAACATGTACAACACAACACAACAGAGCACACTTACAACACAACACAACACAGCACACTTACAACACAACACAACACAACACAACACAAACTCAGGTGCCCACCATTATCTCACACGCCTCCCTCCACTTGCTACCAACCCTCACATATACTTCACGATTGTATAAGAGTTATTTATACTTAACAACTGACTTTTAGTAAAAATAACAATGGAATTAGAATTTTATGATCACAGTTATGTTTCAGGGGAGATTCACACAATATAAAGGCACTGTACTGAACCTACGTCTGTTGACTGTCCTGAGAGTAAGACTTGAGGTTTTAATGTAAATCCACAACTTTTTCCTGGCAAAATATCGTATCATTTACTGTTAGATATTATAAGATTCCTACCTTGGCTGCCTCGTGGGTGTAAGTAAGGGATATAATGTGTGTGTCCGTGTAAACTCGCATAGTTACGTTTGAAATTAAGTGAATTACACACTGCCTTTATTTTCTTGTTCATCAAATTGTATAAGATTCTCGGAAATATTATCTAATGTTGTCATTGTTCACGAAAACAAACCCACAACAGTTGTAAACAAAACTCAATATTGTACACGTTATTCCTGAATTGATTTGCCATAAAGAAGTACGTTGTCGATCTCACAAAAGCTTCTCAGTACTGTATTGCAATGTCAGTTTTGTTGCCAATGGACTTAGGTGTTATGTCAGAGGCGCCGAGGATCTCAGTGGCCTCTACTGTATTACTGTATCTGAGAGTACTGTACTATTTTACGACTGTCTGGGCTCATGAAGATAGTTTTTGATCTTGGAAACACAAAAAAAAATCACTACTGATGTAATAGTTACATCAGCAAGGGCCGAGACAATCCTGTGAATTTTAATAAAAGTATTGAAGTTCTGAGGCATCCTTCCTGCTGGAGACTCCCAGAACCCAGTGTGTTTTAAGAAGGGAAACATGAATTAAACTCAGCGCGTACCTCCAGAAGCAACAATATTTACAGGGAGAAACAGTGCAATAGTGAACGACATTAGGTTCCAGACGATTATTTTTTTACCCCAGATGGATTTGTTTACGCCATGCCATATGAGACAGCCTTAAGGACATCCGCCATCCTAGGAGAGCGCGCCATTACTGAAGGCTGTGAGTTTCATCTCTCAAAAGCCTCGTGTTTCTTCTACAGCACACAACCCCATTCGAACAGCGCAAGTTGTACAGGAGAAATATTGCACCAGTGAAGTTCTTTGTGGCGGTGATGAGGTGCTTCAGGAGTCCAGTTCCATCATCGCCACAAAGAAGCTCATTGGCGCAATATTTCTCCTGTACAACTTGCACTCTTCGGATGAAAAAATATTTCTGGAGCTGCAATAACTTTAAGAACAAGCTGTCCTTTAGAAGTAAATTATCCCCAGAGGGAGGGGAGCGTCTTTTAAAGCGGTGATGCTTATCCGAAAGCGCTCAGTCATTCTTGTAGTAATTTACGCCTTCAGAAGCTCGAGGAGGCCCTTGTAGTGTCACGCTTCTTCACTGTTCAGGAATTTCCTCCATGCGTGACCTGTGCCTCTTGCATCACCACACCAATGTGTCTTATCTTACGGAGAAAATTACACCTTCGGCAGCTCAGTATAATCTTCACAGCCTCTCGGTACACACAGGATATACATCTGGTTCGTTAATGATCAATCCACGGGGAGTGAGAGCGTCTTTTAGAGCAACAATCAGTCTCGGAACTTGAGTTTTATACGACGTAACTTCAGGAACGTGATGTCTTTTATCATACCGAGATTCCGTCTAGAAAACATTTTTCAGTCTTAAAATAATTTGTTGAGATTTCATCGCTACATAATAATTGGCCTTTCGACAGAGCTATTTAAATTACTTGCTTTACTGAGAGTATTAACGCCGTTCTTCTCGGTATTTAAACTCTTTTTTTTCTTTTTTTTATTATTATTTTTTCTTTTTTTTTTACTGGGATTAGCCCACCCGGGCACAGGTCACTGACCCACATCAGGGCCTGGGGGGCGAAAATTTAATAATAATAATAATAATAATAATAATAATAATAATAATAATAATAATAATAATAATAATTATTATTATTATTATTATTATTATTATTATTAATAAAATGAATAATAATAATAAATACAAATAATAAATACAAATATTAAATGAAAATAATAATAATAATACTAATGATAATAAATAAATAAAAAATAACAATAAATAAATCAAGAGTGAGAAACGACAGTACATGTATGTTGTGTTGTCAAGAGTAAGAGAAATATTCTTTTTCATAAATTCCTTCGTCATTGGCAAGTCATCCTCAGAAGCACCATTTTACTCTCAACACAGATAATTCCTGCAGATAATACGCGTCTGTTTGTGAAGCGAGACTTGGCGTCAGAGCAGTACTGTAATGTTCCTGAGATAAGGCGCAGCCCACCTGAGGAGCCGAGGCTTTAGGAATTAGACGTTCATTCTTTAATGATAAATTAGTCAATAAGCCCCACTGCGTCATCCAGAAACTGGCAAAATAATAGTCAACCATCGAATGACCGGTTGATTGAACAGGTTAGGTTGAAAAATAGACTGTATACAATATATAACGAAAACGTTCATTGATTACTTGTATGCATGAGACGCTCAAGGTAAAATATTAGGGCACACACACGCACGCACGCACGCACGCACGCACGCACGCACGCACGCACGCACGCACACACACACACACACACACACACACACACACACACACACACGCACACGCACGCACACGCACACACACACACACACACACACACACACACACCGTAAATCAAGAAGCGTTCAGTACACTGACCCTCTCAGCTCTCTCTGATCATCACCATGACTTCATCTGCATGTTTAGGGAGAAGCTTCTGCACCATCCTCAGCACTGTCTCCTGCTCCCACCCGAGATCCCTCGTCTACGAATTGCTGTTCGACACTACGACCTCTTCCAATCCATAGGAGCAAGTACTGATCACTATAAGAGCAACCCAATCCCAGCCATTGTAAAAATTATCAACCCTTCGTATTAACCAGTGTCTTCACTCTGCTACTCTCATTTGTATACTGTTACTATGCTGAAATCCCTTGTTAAATTATTCTCCCCTTTTGTTATTATGTATCATGTTTGTATTAATTATGTCTCTGTACATTATTTGTCAATCAAGTGATCCATTCCCAAATAATGTAACTGTTATCATCTCTACTGACTAGATTTTCAGCCCTTTGACTGCAATGCTCTTTGAATAAACCGTTAATTATTATTATTATTACACACACGCATAAACACACATACATAAACACACACAAGTACACATACATACACTGAGGCAACTGTGTACCTTGGATAGAAAATGTTCATCATCTGACAAACCTCTCCGAGAAATTGACTAAATCTTCATAAATCAAGTGTCACTCCAGAAAGTCTCAGATCCCAGACGAGCCACACACACACATAACCTCGACCATGACACTCACAGGTATCCATCACACCACGAAACCAAGTGTAAACACGCTATCAACACCACCAAGAGGAAGTTACTATGCTCCAAAATGCCGTCTCTTGACACGCGATCCTATAAATCTTCCTCTGGACACTAGCAAAATATTTTTGCCACAATTTTTTCTCAGCTAAACTTGACACAGGTTAACTCGTTCCGGTCTCTTTACTTTATCTACTTCCTGTGACAAGGTAAACGATCTTGTTTGCTCTTCTTGTTTAAGAAACCAACTTGTATCCATGAATCTACCTCCTTTCTTGCCAATTCCTTCCCCTTACCATCGTTAAATTACTGTATACTGGCATCATTTTGACTGTTATTCAGGATCTGGGACAATGCTCTTTTTTTTTTCCCCCCGAGCCATTGTGTATTGAGGCTTAGAAATATCCCTAACCCTTTGTTATGTTTACCTGTGCCTTTACCAATCAAGAGAAACACGCTTAAAAGACCTTACTTGTTGAGGGACAGTATTACATCATAACACCAACACTATCAACCATTTGGACACTTATTAATTTATAGCTCAAAATCCTTCCAAAACATCAAACTACAACCCTACAACCTTACAAAACCTTCCATCAACAAACAACAACAACTCCGTCATCCTGTTGAATATGATTTAATTCCTAAGACAGTTTGGGCTTTAGGCTGTTTATTCTCATGGTCTTTTCATTCACACACTTGACTCTGATCTTGATAAATATGAGGAATCCTGAATGATTTGCTTTGCACCATCTTCACTGTGTCAAATTCTCTCTACTTGTTCTTTCTATTCCTCTCATGTCTGTAATCTCTTCCTTTCTTGGCATATAAAACACAACTCACTAGCTCACTGGAGTGTTTCAAGGCTCTGTTTATAACCTGACCACCTATCTTTTTTACAAGCCCAAGATATTTGATCAAGAACCAACAATTTCATAATAGTCTTTCCCCACCACGACTCCTCTACCCACATCCCCATGGAGGTTGTCTAAACGTTTCTTAAACACGCGACTAACATGTCTCGCTGTCACTGAGGATGAAGGAAACATTGATTTTCTTATATTAAATGGCTGCAGATGAAAGTCTCGCTAACTCTTACAAACAACACAATTTCAAATCATTAATCTTCACTAAAACAACGACTCGTGTACGGCTGCGGACAGTTTCCTGAACACTTGTGGGTGCTGGTGTTGAACGGAAGGAAGGAAGGAAGGAAGGAAGGAAGGAAGGAAGGTGTATGACTTTAAACATCTAGTGATTCGTAATTTCTATTTACATCAGTGGTTTTTTTTTATAATCTGGTATAATTTATAATCCACAAAGCGTAAATCAATCACATATCAATCACATTCCTCCCATGTAAACATTTCAATACTTACCACATACAACAGTTAACACACATTCCTCAACCTAACAAACACGTCAGTACAAAAAAAAAAATAAAAAATATTCCTTACAATCTTTCAACATCTTAACAACTCTACTAGTTCTAATAGGTCATACTTCTCCTCGACTCAAGTTATAACTCCTAATTAGTGAAACAACTCCTCCACTCCCTATGTATTAGTTATTTTTAAATATTATTATTCTAGTGGCCAATAATGAGACGCTGTTGACATTTTTATTGTTTCGCTAATTCAGCTTTGTCTCCTCACCTCACCGCTAGTTGCTGATACACTGTTGGCCTGTTAGATTTTCAGAACACTTAAGCGCTCCCTTCCTCTACCCTCCCTGTCTCTACCCTACCTGTCTCTACACCTTCCTGTCTCTACCCTCCCTGTCTCTACACCTCCCTGTCTCTACCCTCCCTGTCTCTACACCTCCCTGTCTCTACACCTCCCTGTCTCTACACCTCCTCTCTACCCTCCCTGTCTCTACCCTCCCTGTCTCTACACCTCCCTGTCTCTACCCTCCCTGTCTCTACACCTCCCTGTCTCTACACCTCCCTGTCTCTACACCTGACGGTACGATAACTTCTACGCGTCTAACATTTCTTTATATTACGTTTATCTCTTTTTAAATGCAAGACTTTAGCATATCAATTAAATGTCTAAAGTTAAATGTTCACAGATTGAGAAACGCACAAAGATATTTACACACACACACACACACACACACACACACACACACACACACACACATCCTTCCTTAGCCACCTCACTAATGTTGACTCAGCTGAGCAATCAAATAACCATTTCTCTACTATATGCCAGACGCTCCCCCGGCTTGACATAACCAATCAACCAATCTCCCTGCTTACCTACCAACCCCCTTTCCCACTGACTTAGTAGAAGAATTTGAAGTAGCAAAACGTCTGGACAAAGTGAAGTTAAAACGCTTCACCACCCCCATTGACTTACCAATGAAACTCTTCAAGGAGTTCTCCCCGGAGCTTGCTAAGCCCCTCTGCTCCATCATCAATGCTTCCCTCAGTCAAGCCAGATGCCCAGCTGACTGGACGATTTCTTATGTGTCACCATTGCCCAAGTCAACCAGCCCACAATCCTTAAATCAGCTACGACCAATTGCAATCACACCAATATCCAGCTTAATCTGTGAAAGTTTTGTGTTTGACTGGGCTTATGATGACATTGCAGGCGCCATAGATCCTCAGCAATTTGGTAATATGAAAACTTCCTCCACCACTCACTGTCATGTTAGCTTTCTCGACTACATATACCGCCATCTGCAGAAACGAAAAACGTCTATTGCTGTCGCCTTCATTGACTTCACCAAGGCATATGACCTAGTCGACCACAATTTAATCATCAACAAAGCAATCGACCTCGGGTTTCGAAGAAGTCTTATACCATGGCTTACAGACTTCCTCAGTAACCGACGCCAAGCTGCTCGCTGGAAATATGTCGACGACTCCAGCATTGGGATCAGTGTCAACAATTCTGCTCCCGACTACACCGCCCTTCAGAATTTATTGAACAGTCTCCAAAAACTGGGCCACCAACAACCACGTCACCATCAACCATACCAAGACCATGGTTATGCACATCAACCTCTCCTCCGACGTTGTCCCACCCCCTCCCATTACTTTAGGTCCCAACACACTCCAGGTTGTAGATTCTACTAAGCTCCTCGGTGTCACCATAGACAACAAACTAAATTGGAAACCACATGTCAGTGAAGTTGTCAAATCCTCCAGTTTCCGTCTCCACCTCCTCCGCCGATTCAAGTCCCTCGGAGTTCCTGCACCCGAGCTCCTCAGTGTTTACTCAATATTCATATTTCCCAAGCTCACCTATGCCTCCCCTACCTGGTCCTCCTCCCTAAATTCCCCACAACGTAATCACCTATAAAAAGTGCCAAAGAGGACATGCAAGATTATTCTCTCCCCTTCCTATTCCACATATCAAGAAGCGCTCAACACACTAACCCTCTCGGCTCTCTCTGACCATCACCACGACCTCAAATTTGGTGAGAAGCTTCTGCACCTTCCTCGACACCGGCTCCTACTACCACCCGAGATCCCACGTCCGAGAAGTGCTATTCGACACCACAATAGCATCCAGCCCAAACGAGCACGAACTGATCGCTATAAGAACAGCCCAGTCCCAACCATTGTAAAAATTATCAATAACTCGTAATCAACCAGTGTATTCACTCCCAGTCAATCTTACATTTTGCACTGTCACTATGTTGAAAAGCCCTGTAGTATAACCTTATCCCCACCTAGTTATAATATATATCACATTTGTATCACTTATGTTACTTGTATATTATTTGTAAATCAAGAGACCCGTTTCCCAAATTATATAACTATATATTTTCAGCCTTCCGGCTGCCATGCTCTTTCAATAAACCGTTAATTATTATTATTAATATTATTACACACACACACACAAACACACACACCTTCCCATACAAAGGGTAACCGCAGAAACAATCGAGATTTTATGTGAACAAATGGCGGGCAAGATCCACGGATAACAGGCGACCTCAACCACGGGCGGCCTTTAATACAACATTACTGTACGTGAGTGACGAGCTCCTCCGCCACCCGCTGAAGGATAATAAACACGTACGTACAGGAACGAAGAAGATACAGGGAAGAAAACAGGTCCCTAATAGATACCAGAACCGGAAGCAGACAATTGGAGGGAAAGTGGCGTATTTGTCATCTTCGAAGGGCGTTATGTGAGGGAGGGAGTCGTCAACACACACATGAAGGGAGGAAGACTCAGCCCTTGCACCACACCTTCGTCACCACCAACGCCGTTCTGGTGAGACGAGACTGGAGGCAAAGTCCTAGATGAACTTAAAAAACTTTTGAGACATATTTTGGTTTTTCTTAACTGGGAATAAAGAGAACACATACTATTGCTGTCGAGGCCAAGTACAGTGTTTGATGCTGGTTTGGTCTCCAGGTTTTTGTAGTTGTAGATAAGTGAGATAAATGTGTCTTTAGGTCCTCCCAGTTACCCAATTAGAAAATATGAACGTATGAATTGTCGGGAATCCAAGACGAAGACAGGAGTTCTCTTACACTTGTATAGCCTTCTTCACGCTGCATCAAATAGCCAGTGTTATTCTATATATGACTTCCGGCTAAATGTAAGGAAACAGACTGTACCATTATCTGAATTATGAAATACAACTGTAATGATAATAACATATAAATATTTGAATTACATGATGATTAGACAAACTAACGTATTTCACCTCATGATTAAATAAACCTCACATTAACTTAATTTAACCTAACCTACATCTCAATCTAACATAACCAAACCAAACGTAATCCTAACCTTAGCTAGCGTCAAGTTGTCTAATAATAATCAAGTGAAAAAAATCTGGGTAATCTAATCTTCACGTGGTCCAGATATATACTGTCCTACATGGGAAGGATTGTGAAGTATTAAGCGAAACAAACTGTCTTAGGATTATAACTCTATCTAAGTGTTATGAAAGTGATAATATTTCTCAAGTTTACTTTACAAAAATCCCTGAGAAGGATGAACAAAAGGAGAGGAGGAGAGAGGGCGGTGTGGTGTGAGAGATTGAGATAGGAGAGCGTGTGAGGGGAGAGACAGTGATAGATGTATTATTGACAACAGAGGACAGTGATGATGGCAGGCACACCGCACCTCCACACACTGTAGCTCATGAGGGTGTGTGTGTGTGTTTGTGGGTGTGTGTGTGTGGGTGTGTGTGTGTGGGTGTGTGTGTGTGTGTGTGTGTGGGTGTGTGTAAGGGAAATCAGGTCCATACTCTGGTAAACGCACAAACATTTCGTACGCACATACATATACGGGAGAACACATACACACACACACTAAAGTAAAATCCTATCTATGCGTTATGTGCATCGAGAGAGAGAGAGAGAGAGTTACCACTTTCCCGGGGGCGCCACCATAACTACTCAAGTTCCAGAGCTGCTTCCCGGTCACCCGTGTACGGTAATTTACCTTTTATGTACTTGTCGGCAATAAAACAATCCGCAGTGGGAGTTTTCACAGAAGTTCTCCATGATTTACCAGCCTCACCAGCCGGCCAGGGGGAGTAGTGGGCTGTTTTAATTTTCTTATTTCCTGGGCTGGAGAACTTTAGGTTATTTATTATTTTATTTTGTGCTTTCTGTAATGTTAACGAGATCTAGGAGAGCGAGATTCATCATTGTATTGTCACTTTACAATGGTCGTGACTTCTTGTTCGTATTTTCTAAGCACGTTGATCCTTCCGTCTTATGTCTCCAGCTTGAGGTAATGTATCACTAACTCCTCATGTTTATTTACTCGTATATTTCAGGGTACATCGTGTGACATTACCACTTTTGTGTGTAAAAGCGAGAAAATTCTTCACTCGCTGGAGATCAAGTCGCCATTGATTGAAGAGAATTTTTTGATAATATCTTGTTCGGTTTAAAGCTTCTTGATATTGCTCAAATCTTTTATTACTTCCGTTAGTGAAGTCTTAAATACTGCAACGGTGATAACAAAGTTGCCACTAACCAGCGAGCAGTGCACCAAGAGCCGTAGTCTGGTTGATTCTCTGGACAAGATGTAACCGAGGTAATTATAGACAAGGAAGTTTCTCGCTTTATCGGAGAGACAAACCTCAAGGGCTTCATATCACGTTATCAGAAGCTGCGATCCGCTGCTACACACCCATGACTCGTGTTCCTCGGCTGAGCATCTTGTTACAATTATTGCTTCTCGTCAACGATTACGAGACACTTGCAACACTTTAGGCAATCAGGGCTCCGCCTCACTGAACATACGGAAGAGTTCCCTACCGGTGCTGCCTTCACTTGATGATGTCAACCAAAATATTTTGGGAGGTGAGTGATTGACCCTTAAGGAGTACGAAGGGCCTTTTGTGCAAGTGTTGGGCCTTCAAGGTTAAAAGGTAGGCCCTCGAGGTGAACGGTAGGCCCTCGGGGTGAACGGTAGGCCCTCGGGGTGAACAGTGGGCCCTCGGGGTGAACGGTAGGCCCTTGGGGTGAACAGTGGGCCCTCGGGGTGAACGGTAGGCCCTTGGGGTGATTACTGTACCCTGCAAGAGTGTTAGGTCCTACGTAACATCTGTCGGTACTTCCCAAGGCATAAATTAAATCCTCGTAAATTCCAAAATAAAGTGAAGATTTCCTTAGGGTGGGTGAGGCAGTCAGGTACAGTAACACAGGAAAGTTGTATAAGTTATTGTGTGTGTGTGTGTGTGAAGGGGCAGGAATGGAGGGGAGAGTTGGGGAGGGGAGGAGGAAGAAGAGGGTAGGGTACAGGGTAGTAAAAGGATGGGAGGGTTGGGAAGGGTAGAGTAAGGAGATGGGGAAAGAGGAGAGTGAGAGGATACGTATGTTGGGGAAGAAGAAGCAAAACGTAGAAAAAAAAAAGGGAAGGAACAATAGGGAGGAATGAAGAATGGAAGAGGAGACCAAAGGGAAGAAGCGAAGAACAAAGGATAGACAGACAGACAGACATTACCCTATCCAAGAGTTTGTTTGGACAAGACAACATATTAATTCCCCCAAAAATAATTATACACTAAATTTACGAACAAGTGATTCCTTTTAATGACCTTCTGACACAAACACGAGAGAGAGAGAGAGAACCGAGTCAACACAAGACGCTGACAGTAACTAATGAAGCCGTCTTAAGGAGGTAATTCACATGTATAATTTCCAGTAGGTATTTCCAGGTCCGAAGATACTGAAATAGGTTCATTTGTACATGGCAGACTTGTGGGTGTTGTAGGGCTGATGACTGATGACTGATGGGTGGTGTTGGTGGTGAGTGGGTGGGTGATGGTGGTGGTGGGTGAGTGGTGGTGGTGGGTGATGATGGTGGTGGGTGAGTGGTGGTGGTGGTAGGTGGGTGATGGTGGTGGTGGTTGTTGGTGGTGTGGTGAGTGTGGTGGTAGGTGGTGGTGGGTGGTAGGTGAGTGGTGGTGGTGGGTAGTGGTAAAAGGTAGTAACGAGTACTGGTAGGGAATGATGGGTGGTACTGAAGGCTGGTAAGTGGTAGTGGGTGGTGGTAGTAGTAAGTGATGAGTGAGGTGGTTAAAATATAAGTGGTAGATGGTAATGAGTGGTGAGCCGTGGGTGGGCTGGGTGGTGAGGGTGGAAGGTAACTGTGGGTGGGCTGGGTGGTGCGGGAAGGTGTGTAAATTCAGGCTGGCTGGCGCCCACACACACACACATCGTGGAGGGCAGCCTGGAGGTAGACAAGCAGGTAAGTGCCATCAACTAGAGAGGTGTGACATTAATTATCGGTACAGGTGTGGGGTCTGTATTTAATTCCTTCCGTGATGGTAATGTTGTAATTTGTGGTTACTTCTGTGTTGTTGTTGTTGTTGTTGTTGTATTTTGTGGTAACTGATGTATTATTGTTGCAGTCCTTGTTATTTGTATAGGAACTTCTGCTGTAGCACTAATAATGTCATTCTGTTATTATACTACAAACTACTACTAATATTACCACTACTACAACCACTAACCATAACCACTACAACTTTTTTATTTTTTTTATGTGGCCTCCAGCCTCCCCCAATAGCCACACCTTCGCCGCCATTTTATTACATTAATATTAAATATCCTAATACATAAGTAGCTATCCTAGCTGTGTTGAGTTAGTTGAGCAGCAGATCTATGCGGCATTCAATGACTGTTGCCTCAAAGTCGATATCTGCGACTATTGTTTGCTTTGGGGCCGATGCTCTCGTTCCCCTGAGGCAAAGCAATGCAGACCTAAGCAGAGAGAAGGACAGCCGACATCTCATCCAGGCTGTAACATAACTTCTGGACTGCTGCTTCTGTTCGGCTAACACCTCCGCGAGTCTGGTGTAGAAGCATCTCACACTTGGTCCCATCCCACCAGAGGTTGTGAACACCGGAGGAGTGAAGCTGCCTTGATCGACGTTCTGAATTCTCTCCCGGTATGCCCTTATCTTGTCGTTCTCGTTCCTCCTGTGTGCAGCATCGAGAGCTAGGTTGCGGTGACATGTGGCCATGGGATAAAAAATGCTTATGTCAAAAAAGGCTCGCTGTCCCCGCGTCCAGAATCCTCGACCACTGACGTCCACACGGGCTTCGTTGGATGTATTTGAAGTCCTGTGACGGAGGTTCTCACCGTCCAATGGAAGGAGGGGCGGTTCCACCATGACGTCGTGGCAGATTTCCCTCAGTAGATTTGCTGTTAGATCCCTTACTTCGTCATGCCTCATGCATACGAAGCCCCCTTTCTTGCACACCTCGGCGTGGTCGATGTCATAAGATGAGCTGCACACACATTGGGAGGGCAAACCTTCTACTGGCCTACAGTACCTTAGAGCAGGGGTCACCAAACTTTTTTCACAGTGGGCCGGATAACGAGCGCGGGCCGCATAATCATTCTGTTCAATACTTGCAAGCCAGAACGAAAGCCATGGAAACCATGGTAACGTCAGAGCGTAGGCGGAGCTACCACGGCGGGCCTGATGATCTGACGTCGCGGGCCGGATCCGGCCCGCGGGCCGTAGTTTGGTGACCCCTGCCTTAGAGCAATGGCATCTGTTTATTCTTGTTTATTAAGGATGAAGCCTTTTGCCTTTATCGATAACGTTGTTAACCAGTTTGAGGCTCCCATCTTCTGCACTATAGCTACTTTTCTTTTCACATTCCTTGGCACTTGTTGCAACAGTTGTTGCAGTTTATCACTTTGGGTGTGCTGCCGCTCTGTCGTAATGGACCGTCGAATTTTGTTTAATTCGTTGGTATCCACCTGACTTGCTGCATTCTGATCCATTATGTGCTCAGTGAGAGCTGCCATGAGCTTGACAGAGTTCTGATGTTCTGTACAGTCAAGCTCAACTGGATTAGTCAATCCTATTCCTCCTAGTCTCGGTGGTAGTACAAGGAGTGACCTTTCTGCTGGGGTGAAGTAAGGGTTTTCCACGAGTGTTGGGATAAAAGCGACATTGATGGCTTCTTCCAAAGGGCGGAGGAGGGGTCCGACATCAGGGATAGAGCGCATCAGGTAATTCCAGCGATGCTTGACTCCGTGGGTGAATGCCGCGGCTCAACTAACTCAACATAGTTGGTATAGATACCTATATGTATTAAGATATTTAATTTTAAGGTAATAAAATGGCGGCGAAGGTGTGGCTAATGGGGGAGGCTAGAGGCCACGTAGTAGTAGTAGTACTAGTGACAATACTATACCACTGATAATAATGATAATAATAATAATAATAATAATAATAATAATAATGATAATAATAATAATAATAATAATAATAATAATAATAATAATAATAATAATAATAATAATAATAATGTTAGAACCATATTTTATCCTCATATGGCTTACACAAACACAGGGGAAATAAGTTCAATCTCCTGATACATTACCCACACACGACTCTTACCAGTTGCCCCTTGAGTACTGATTCAATTAGATACATTCCCAATAACATTCCACAATTAACAGTCTCCCTACGTTGATCTACAGAATGTTAATCTTGGACTGAACGACTGTGTATGTTAACTGGGAAGTGGTGAGCAGCTTGGGAGACTGTGTGGAAATTTTGAGATATTACGTTAACTGATTGGACTGAGGAATTGAGGTTTAACTGAGAGTGTGTGTGAGAATCTCTGGGATAAGTAAGAGATACGTAGACTGTGTTTTGAACTGTAGAGAACTGTAGATGACTTGAGAGATTATACAGTTACTATATAGTAAAATCCCACATGTTGACTAGAAATACACAGAGATAACGGAATGACTGTGGGAGATAGTTTGTATTTATTGCAAGACAGTAAGTAGTGCTGACTATAGGTGGCTGTAGGTGACTTTAAACTAAATGAGAGACTTGGTACCAGTGGGGAAACAGTATTTGCTCAGGAGGGCATAGGAAATCTCCCAGCTGACTTCAAAACAACTTTCCACAATGACCCTGAAGACGACAAACTAACTGTGAGAACTGAGACTGGCTGAGAGTTATACGGTTTACTGAAAAAGAGACAATTTGAAGTATTAGAGATATTTTTTAAGTTAGAGACTTTTCAATGTATTTAGGATAGTGTTTGAGATGATAGAAAGCCAAGAGATAGATTATGTAGAATAGGCAGGAGATTGTGTTGTGTTTTAAGTGTAGTTACGACTTACTAAACTAACTCAGAGAATTAAGGACAGTGTAAATTGTCAAGGAAACTGTTTAAACTGAAAGATAAAGTTCAAATCAGAAACTACATCTTTTTTTAAACACTGGCTCGCTTAGTGAAAAGGTGAGTCAACATTTTGTTGTATTTAGATAAGAGAATTGTATGTTATCTTAAGGAGACGAAGTGCACTAATGAGAAGGGTCCTTGTTAGTTAATAGACCAGGTGGGATGATAAAGCTATTGTGGATAATGTGGTGGACTCAGAACTAGGAAAAATAATAACTTTACAATGGTAAGAATAATTATTCTTACCATTGTCACCTGTATTATAATACAGGTGACAAGTTACAGGAAATTGGTTTAATGCTCATTACATCGTGTACTCTGGTCATAATGTCGTGTACTCTGATCATAACATTGTGTACTCTGGTTATAACATCGTGTACTCTGATCATAACATTGTGTACTCTGGTCATAATGTCGTGTACTCTGATCATAACATTGTGTACTCTGGTTATAACATCGTGTACTCTGATCATAACATTGTGTACTCTGGTTATAACATCGTGTACTCTGGTCATAACATTGTGTACTCTGGTCATAATGTCGTGTACTCTGATCATAACATTGTGTACTCTGGTTATAACATCGTGTACTCTGATCATAACATTGTGTACTCTGGTTATAACATCGTGTACTCTGATCATAACATTGTGTACTCTGGTTATAACATCGTGTACTCTGGTCATGTGGTGAATTCATAATGTCAACAATAAAAGATAGACGAAGGCCCTTTCAAAGGGAACTGAGTTTTAAAGTCACAAAACGCTTGAGAAGAGACTGGCATGCAAAGGTAATGTAAATTATGACCACGTGAATAGGTACACTCAAGCAGGTTAGGTTGGAGCCTCTCTTGTCCACCAGGTAGGGTTAATGCTCTCTCTCTCTCTCTCTCTCTCTCTCTCTCTCTCTCTCTCTCTCCTCTATACATTGGTTACTTTAACTCTCATTGAAAGTTTATTTTGCATAAGTCACATTTATTTTCTGCCCTTTGCGTGTGATGGATCATTACCGAGTGTGAAGGACAGTACGGGAAGGACCCGGGTGCAGAAGGCTATGTATTCTAAGACACTGCGACGTTACCCTTGGGGAGATAAGTGAATCATGACCAGATAAAACGCCTGATAACGCTGTCGGCTGCGTCATCCCTCATTACTCACACTGCCACACGACCCCGGCAATATATGAGCCAGTAACGTAAAGATGACGTTATTACCAGCCAACCAGGTCATTATGGGCCCACTTGTTACGTGAGGTGTTGGGTAAAACACACACACGTTGTGGTAAGATTTATGGCTCCAGGGAAGATGAGTTGAAGGACTATATAGAGACATTGTTGGGGAGGGGTGGCGAGGGAAGGAGAGGTGGCGAGGGAAGGAGAGGTGGCGAGGGAAGGAGGGATGTGGGAAGGAGGGGAGGGAAGGAGTTGGATGGGGCAATAGGAGGTGAAGAGGCGCTTGGAACGAACACAGTAAGAATATGGAAGAAAGCGATGTGTGGTTGTCTACACACACACGCACACACACATATATATATATATATATATATATATATATATATATATATATATATATATATATATATATATATATATATATATATATATATATATATATATATATATATATATATATACAGTATATAGTGTTGCCAACTCCCCACCGGAAACTTTCTTAAAACTATAGAATCTTTACCTTGTGACCAGCGGTCTGGTGGCGAATATTTATATACTTGTTGGAGTTACAGTTGTTAACACGCGGCTGCCCGTCACGCAACCTTAACCTTACAGGAAAATCCTACAACACTGTGCCAGACAGGAAGTTGTCGCCGCCCACCAACAGTGTCGGACACCCATGCTACCACACTGTTATATTAGTTCGTGTAGTCTTGACTTCTTCCTCTCGGATATCTTACATGCTGACAGGAAGACAAAACAACTACCACCACCCAGTGTGTGTGTGTGTCCGCCACTGCCCCCAATACCTTTACATCTCTCGGTACAGTAAACGTCAACAATAAATGCTTCATTAAGTAACAATTGTTCAGTACCTAAGGTTATATAACTCGTGTTTCATGTAAACCTGTGTCATCAGTGACTGCAGTGCACTATAGATGAATACACACCCACCCACACACACGCCCACCCACCCACACATCCACACACACCCACCCACCCACACACGCCCACCCACCCACCCACAGTGGTAGTGATAGAACGTAGTGGTGTGTGTGGTCAACCCGCCCAGGTAACCATCAGCGGCACCATTACTACCATTGCTCACAGGTTAATGGGAGGTGTGTCTGCCGTGAGGAGCCCCAGGCGGTTGACTTCACTACCGCTCATTCTGTCCCGTGTGTGTGTGTGTGTGTGTGTGTATGTGTATGTATGTATGTGTACGTGTATGTGTGTATATGCGTGAATGTGTACGTATGTGTGTGTGTGTGTGTGTGTGTGTACATGTTGTATTTCAATCATCACACTCTTTGTTACATCATCACGGCTGTTACTTTAGTCCCTACGATTACCTCTGGGTCGTCACAGTTATTATTGAGCTATCACCACTGTAGGCTAGTCACCACAATCATCCTGGCAGACACCATTACTGGCTGACCAACAACTATATAGCCGCCACAGCGCCTTAGTCGTCATAATTCTTCAAATCATCACATACCTCGGTTTTTATATCTCACCCTTTAAGTCATCACAAGTGTCATTCATCACCACTAACTCACTTACCTCCCCACCATCTCCTCCTCCTCCTCCTCCTCACAACATTTGCATCACCACACAAGAGAGTCAAGGAAGTCATAATCATCGCTCAGAAAAAAGACTCACACAACCTTGACGGGTCATTAAACCAGGTAAACAGTCCTGCTAATTAAGTTATTACCCTTCTTCAACCTATAATGCTACCCTTGAGTACTTTAAGTCATACTAAAGGGTCACACTCGTCTGGTGATCACCCTATTAGCGTCTCTAAATACGAGGTCTTACTGCCAGTACCGCTATGCTTGCCTCTTAACTAAAACTCCGTGAGAAATGTGATGGAATTCAACCATGCTACGAGACATATTTATGATAAGACTAAGACTCGCTCAACGGGTTACATAGCTATTTTTTGCTCATAAAATCTCTGGTTTATTGGATAATTTGCATTAATGATCCGAAATAACACAGGAAATGTAAATACATAACTTCAGAGCATTGGGAATGAAGACGTTTAGAGTAAGAAGGATGGGCAAGTGTGTGTGTTGGGTGGCGTGTATGGGGATATATGTGTGTGTTAGGGGGGCATGTGTGTGTGTTAGGGGGGCGTGTGTGTGTTAGGGGGGCATGTGTGTGTGTTAGGGGGGCGTGTGTGTGTTAGGGGGGCATGTGTGTGTGTTAGGGGTGTGCGTGTGTGTGTTAGGGGGCATGTGTGTGTGTTAGGGGGCATGTGTGTGTGTTAGGGGCATGTGTGTGTGTGGGGCGTGTGTGTGTGTAGGGGCATGTGTGTGTGTGTGTGTGTTAGGGGCATGTGTGTGTGTTAGGGGGCGTGTGTGTGTTAGGGGGGTGTGTGTTAGGGGGGCATGTGTGTGTGTTAGGGGGGCATGTGTGTGTGTTAGGGGGGCGTGTGTGTGTTAGGGGGGCATGTGTGTGTGTTAGGGGGGCATGTGTGTGTGTTAGGGAGGATAGTGTGTGTGTCAGGGAGTGTTCACTTGAGGAGGTATTGTATTGTGTAGTAGTGTGTCTGACGCGCCGTAGAGGCCAAGTAATATCTTAGGTGTTTCTTAAGAACCAGATGGAGTGATTACAGACATCCGGAGTTTTGAGTAATGAACGTTCTCTTCACTCAAAATATACTTAGTCAAGGCAGCGACGTGACCATCGCAGGTGACTTACTTAAACAACTCATGCTTGGTGGCAAACAGAGCCGACCTGTGATGACTTTGTGTTGGAGAAAGTTCAACGCACCGTCAAGACCTAAATACGAAGTCTGACGTATCATGAAAGTCACAGTGTTGTGTTTATGATGTCGTGTAGGTCACTGTTTGGTGTGTGACAGGGTGGACGAGAGGGTGTGGAGGATGGACGTTGTGGGGCCAATTCGTGGTGACCAAAGTGTGATGGAAGGCGTGGTGACCATAGTGTGATGAAAAAGAAGGTGCGTTGAGCGATAACTAGTGGTAAAGGTGATAAGTATTGTGGCGACAGCAGTGTGGCCCTTACATGACGTGGAGGTCAAGGTTCAAAGTGTGTGGGCTAAGGAACTGTGATGGAAACGGTGAGAGTGTGTCTGTCTTTTATCACAGGTCTATTAGGTCACAATATTCGTAGGGTGAGCCAAGAACAGCAGGTCGCGGAGGTGGCGCCCTATGAACCCCTGGCAGGAGGAGGGCGTCGTCCCCGCCCCCCTGGCTGCTGCAGAAGAGCTCTCCGACATTATCCGCCAACACTTGTCATCTCGACTCTTTGTTTAATGGTGTCGCTCGAGTGCTTGCCTTGATTGCATGCATGATTTTATGCACATTTATTCTAGGGTGTAGTATTTGCCAGGGTTCAGCCATTGTTATTCCTTCACCACTTCGACATATGGTATGTAAGATCTTTTATTGGTGTGTGTGTGTGTGTGTGTGTGTGTGTGTGTGTGTGTGTGTGTGTGTGTCCGTGTGTAATAATGATAATAATAATAATAATTAACGGTTTATTGAAAAGTTCTGCAGCCCGAAGGCTGAAAATATACATTGGACAAAAATGACTTATGTGTGCGTGTGTGTAATAATAATAATAATAATAATAATTAACGGTTTATTGTGTGTGTGTGCGTGCGTGCGTGCGTGTACATGTATGTGCATGTACATGTATGTGCGTATGTGTGCGCGCGTGCTCTTGACTCCAGCCACAGCTAACTGCTACAGATACTCCTGAACAAATGACAGAACCTTCCCCCAAGGGTCACTGAATAACCCCAAACACAAGAAATATTACGAAGGATTAGAAGGATACCCCCACGTCCCTACGGTTCTCAAGGACAACTAAAGATCCTTGAGTTTATGTGAGAGTAACTTAAATAAAAAGACAAGAGACATACTAAAATGATCCCTCAAATACCTCCTTTAACCCGGAGGACCAAGAGTAAGTAACGGGGGGTCGAGGGGATGAGGAGGTAGGAGAGGAAAGTGGAATAAGGAAGGGGATGGGTAAAGGAGGAAGAGGGAAGGAGGAAGAGGGAAGGGGGAAGAGGGGAAGAGGAAGGAGGGAGCATCAACAACTCACAATCACGAGAAGAAACTTGATACTGTCTTCAGCCATCGTCCAATGTTCTAAGTTACCTGAGACTCTCCCGAGACAACTAAGGGCGGCTGAGGATACCGATACGTGTACCTTAAGAGACGAGAGGAAATAGTAAGATATCCAAGAGGACCAAAGTGTTCCTGAGACGTCTTGACTATACACGAGGATATCCTAAGAGACTCATATGAACCCAAGAACAGTTGAGGATATTTGAAAGCCTCTAATAGATATCCAAGAGCTCCTGGTGAGACTAAAATCTGACTGATGATAACCAAACAACATTGGTGGATATTCGAAGGAAATTTGACATAGTCGAGTATGTGTAGAGGCACCAATAGTTCCTGAGAGCATTTGAGACTATCACAAGATCTTAAGGAATACCTGGTGGCACCCAAGGCTTTATCAAGACTACAAGGATAACTTATTAACTTAAGAACACAGGAAGTCACCTACTGATCCCTAAAAGCATTAAAGTTATCAAACAATATCAAATTATAGCTAAAAAAAAGATAACATTGACCACAGATGCACCAATTGATAACGGAAGAACACTTGACTTCTACCCAGGAGAAAATAAGATAACCAGAATCAGTCGAGGTTACGTAAGGACAGCTAAGATAATGTGAAAGGGACCAGGTATTTTAAAAGAAACCCAAGGAAACGATGACACACGGGGATTCAGGGGTACTTCAAGATGCCCGAAAACACTCAGGTATGTCTAAGAGTGCATGAGGATGCCCCCAACAGATCCCAAGTACCTGTAGAAACTCGAGGGTGGTTAAGACTGTCTAGACGCCCAGGGTACTTGATAATACTCACTGACGCATGAGAAACCTAAGGATGTCGAAGATTTTTAACTGAGGTCTTTCCTATGGTGTTCCTAACTGTTGAGAAATTCCTGTACCAACAATAACGGTAAGTCTTCATAATGTATAAACTAATGTTGAATATAGAGACAAGTTTACTGATTGATATTTCGTTATCTTAAACCATTCATTTTTTATTTTATTTATAAACCTTTAGTCTACGTTTCCCCTAATACAGCAACTGTGAAACGGAGGCTGTGTCAACACCTCTTGTTCTGGTGATGCCCGGTGTTTCTCATCATCACCAGCATCACCACCACCAAAACCACCACTACCAGTACCACCACTACCAGTACCAGCACCACCAGTACCACCACCAGTACCAGCACCACCAGTACCACCACCACTATCATCACTGCCATCACCACCAGCATCACCACCACCAGCAGTACCACCAATACCACCACCACCTCTGGGATGAAGACGTGTGTGTGTGTGGTAGAGGGTTGTCCCCCCATGGCAGGAGGTGTATTACAAGCCTGTCATTATCAAACTAATAATAACAGGTACTTAGCAGGAACATATGCAAATGAGTTATTACACTGTCAAAGGTGCAGTTAATGATGTAGGATCTAATTACAGAGAGAGAGAGAGAGAGAGAGAGAGAGAGAGAGAGAGAAATGTGATGCGGTCATTATGTGAGGTGGAGACAACGTATGACTGCTTCTTGTACCCTGACCAGTAAGCCATAACAGTGTTGGTTATGAGTGACTCAGATCTTGGTGACTGGTCAAGTATGTAGTATGATTTATAGTCCTATAAATATATGAAGTATACCTATATGTAAATGAGTATGTATATGTTCTTGCTTTATATGTATGCTTGTATAAATTTCACATAGTTAAAAGTAATATTATTATAAACTTATTAATAAAAAAACGCAGTTAAAACTCATTAAATCTTGTAACAGTGAATAGAAAAAATTACAAGTTAATATGGACGACCTACTGGCACAACCTGGCTCCTTGGTAAGTTATCTGACTCTATCACAGAACACTGAGATTACCTTTGTGAGTGAGTGAGTGAACCAGCCACTGAGCGAGTCAACCAGCTGGTAAATGAGGGAGTCAGTCAGTGAGTGAGCGAATGAGTGAGTGATTATGTGAGTAAGTGAGTGAGTGGGCCAGGGAGTGAGTGAGTGAGTGGGCCAGTGAGTGAGTGAACTAGTAATCGTCACGTATAAAAATGCTGTGGAAGCTAAAATCGGCATCATTCAGAGTTCCGTGACCGTAAGATTGGACACAACTAGCACCAGGATGTCAATCTTTGTACAGAACCTAAACTCGTCATTTTACTCCTCGTTACAACACAAAAACTCATAATCCAGACCTGATGACGGTGAATTACTGATGCATTGATAAAGTATACACAAGTAAGGATGTACAAGTATATGTTATTGATATGGTGAATAACTTTATACAACCACATCAAGTTATCAACGATGAGATCCAAGAACAAGAGCCGATGACAATGGCACCAAACATAGTGAGTTTTAACCGTAGATATTCATTCACAGGCTGTGTGTGGTGATTCCCGGCAGAGGCAGTACGAGGGTAGTGCTTTACTGAGGACGAGTGACAACCAAATTAGCTCCCACTTGTTTGTAAACACTCTACCAAGGGTTAGTGTTACCAGCGAAGACAAATTCCTTCAATCTACTTTCCAATTAATTATTTTTGAGATACAATAATAAATCAATTATAAAATACATCCTATCTTAAAAAAATAAATAAATAAAATAAATAAATAAATAGATAAATAGATAAATAAGTGAACAAATAAATAAATAAATCCGGAAAGGAAGGAATACCAGATTGACGTAAAAAAAAAAACAAAACAAAAAACATTGAATAAACGTCTTGTTGATGTTTGAGAGTCGGCAGCGTCAGGTAGGAGGTGACACACTTGGGCCGCACCTGAGTAACTTACTACCCAGAGCGTCGTGGCCAGATTAATTACTCCTGACTGTATCACCTGGCGACAGTCGGCCTCTTTAGCCCCTTCCTCATTCCTGGGTGGACGATGATGGTCTAGCGTGAGACAGGAGAAAGAGAGAGTTGCCTAAAAGGAAATAAAAATCCTCCTCCTTATCACTCCTTCACACGTCTTCCAGATACATAAATATGATAACTATCCTTCTAAGGTGATCAACGCCATATATCCTTCATTAAGAAACTATAAATTACCCCAATAATAACATATAAACGAGCTACTGTATCTAAGGGAACTAAGTGACGGCGTCGACACATCGTAAGTTTGTAATTAGCATCATTAAATATTTGTTCACCATCCAGCAGAATATTCAAACGGACAAACATAAAGTAAAAAAATGCATATGGACCCCAAGTAGACGCTCCTTTGGCCAGGCACTTGTGGTCTTCAATATGATATTCAACGTACCATGAATACAAATGTCGGTGGCCGCTGCTTCGATGATGGCCAGGCCCTGTTACTGCCTACTCTGTGTGTGTGTGAGAGAGAGAGAGAGAGAGAGAGAGAGAGAGAGAGAGAGAGAGAGAGAGAGAGAGAGAGAGAGATAACAGTAAGTATTACCGTCTTTGTTGTGACTGGGGCGATGCAAGGAGCTTATAGAACACCTCCTACCTTCACCTGCCCACATTAGATGTACTGTACCCAAGGGAGGGACGGACGCACGCAGCCACAAGCACTGACAGGTGTGATCTCAAGATATGTGAGTGAAAAACAAGACCATTGTGGAGGATGACTGGTGAGGTAAAGAAGCACTTGCATTAAGAAGACAGAACATCTACATAAAGGAAAACGTGTGATAAAATACTGACACTTTGGTGGGAAAATCGACATAGAGGTGACACGCAGACACTCGTATAAAATAATGTACCTTACTTTAAGACAAAACTTAACTGGATTACGTGTATGAAAGAGAATACTTACAGATAAAGAGATGAGCGCTTAGATATAACACAGGAACAAATATCCCCATGTGTTAAAAAGAAAAAGTAGATTTATTCTAAGAGACAAAACACCTACATGTAAATATGCAAGTAAACTAATACTATATTTATCACACAATTTTAGGAGAATTAATCTGTCTGGCGAATGTTTATATGTGAGGAAGAACACAAGACTGCTGGACTGTAGAGACAAACTAGACTTACATTATGCATTATGTTTAAATACCCCAGTTCACGCACGCGCAAACACACACACACACGCACACACACACACACACACACACACACACACACACACACACACACACACACTCTAAGTAAAAATTCAAAGGTGGTAAATAACTAGCCGTGTGTTTGGGGTTAACAAACACAATAATGAACCACAGAACACCACGACCAAAATGACTTCTTTAAAATTCTGTGTTACTTACTACCAGACGCCCACTGTAAAACTCCCTGGCGATAAGTCATTTCCTCTCCGTTCCCCAAACCTACAACAGGAACACGTAAAATATTATCATCTTTACTGCCTGGTGTAGCGTACGAAGCCCCACTTAATGCAGACCAAGGACATCACATTCTACCTGATTTCTTCAAACATTGTGAACATAACGCTGTAGAAATACTTGTGGATATAAGTGGATATATTAATTATTTATCAAGTTTCCAGTAGACATATGGCTATAATTCTGTAATAGGAATATATTCAAGGTTAAACATTTCACCTGACATGATAATAAGTGTCATCATGCGTTACCTCTGCATGTATCTACCTGTGTAAACATTACCTAAAGGTGTTATGGGTCATGTTGTAGTATAATTTCACTACGAAGATGAAAAATCAAGTCATTATTTGAGTTTTTACTTTTTTTTTCATTTCCTGTGTCTGGTGTCTTGGTTTAACTCTGATATATCTACTTCGACGCGATAACACAGAGCTTTGATATCTTTTACACTGATTAACTTTTACATATCGTTTCAATTTACGGGTGAGTGGATAATTTGAGGGTTTTATTCAGTGTGTGGAATTATATTGAGAAAAACAGTAATATATAAGCAACAGCACTGAGCTATTAACCTGTTTAATATGTTGAATTAACCCCCTGAGTACGATGAATTAACCCCATGAGTACGATGAATTAACCCCCTGAGTACGATGAATTAACCCCCTGAGTACGATGAATTAACCCCATGAGTACGATGAATTAACCCCATGAGTACGATGAATTAACCCCCTGAGTACGATGAATTAACCCCATGAGTACGATGAATTAACCCCCTGAGTACGATGAATTAACTCCATGAGTACGATGAATTAACCCCATGAGTACGATGAATTAACCCCATGAGTACGATGAATTAACCCCCTGAGTACGATGAATTAACCCCATGAGTACGATGAATTAACCCCATGAGTACGATGAATTAACCCCCTGAGTAGGATGAATAAACCCCTTTGTGTCCGTACGAGTGATGTGGACATATATGTCATAAGAAGAGTCAAATAAATCCTATTTTGATGATTTGACCGGAATAAAATATATATACATTATACATCCTAAGGGAATACAGTATACATTATACTGTGCGTGATGTATACAGGCATTAGGTTAGCTCCGCCCACCACAAACAAGGTTGCTCGTGGTTGGCCAGAGTTTGTTAGCTGATTGGTGATTATTTTTATGTTGGTCTGGTGAGAGCTGCAGCGTTAAGTGGTGTTAACCATATGGAAACATTCTCTGTGGAAAACTAAATGAGGTACTGTGTTGAGTTACAAGTGGTGTGTTGACTTACAGGTGGTGTGTTGACTTACAGGTAGTGTGTTGAGTTACAGGTGGTGTGTTGAGTTACAAGTGTTGAGTTACAGGTAGTGTGTTGAGTTACAGGTGGTGTGTTGAGTTACAAGTATTGAGTTACAGGTAGTATGTTGAGTTACAGGTGGTGTGTTGAGTTTCAAGTGTTGAGTTACAGGTAGTGTGCTGAGTTACAGGTAGTGTGTTGAGTTACAGGTGTTGTGTTGAGGTACAAGTGATGAGTTACAGATGATGAGTTACAGGTGTTGACTTACAGGTTTTGTATTGAGTTACAGCTTATGAGTTATAGGTAGTGTGTTGAGTTACAGGTGTTGTATTGAGTTACAGGTGTTGAGTTACTGGTAGTGTGTTGAGTTACAGGTGTTGCATTGAGTTACAGGTTATGAGTTACAGGTAGTGTGTTGAGTTACAGGTGTTTGTATTGAATTACAGATGGTGTGTTGAGTTACAGATGATGTGTTACAGGTGATGATTTACGGGTGATGAGTTACAGGTGATGTGTTGAGTTACAGGTGGTGTGTTGAGTTACAGGTGGTGTATTGAGTTACTGGTGATAATGTACATGGATGAGTTACAGGTGTTGAGTTACAAGTGATGAGTGACAGGTGGTGTATTGAGTTACAGGTGTTAAGTTACAAGTGGTGTTTCGAGTTACAGGTGATGAGTTACAGGTGTTTAGTTACAAGAGATGAGTGACAGGTGATGAGTTACAGGTGATGAGTTACAGGTGGTGTATTGAGTTACAGGTGATGAGTTACAGGTGGTGTATTGAGTTACAGGTGATGTATTGAGTTACAGGTGATGTATTGAGTTACAGGTGTTAAGTTACAAGTGGTGTTTCGAGTTACAGGTGATGAGTTACAGGTGGTGTGTTGAGGTACAAGTGATGAGTTACAGGTGTTGTCTTGAGTTACCACAGGTTAAACCCTTTTTCATGCCTATGTATACTACAATACATACTGTACATGGTTAGTTATACTTCCCTCTACACACACACACACACACACCTGAGTAATTACCTGTCTGTATATATGTGTCGAAAAATACTCATCTGTACAGTACATATCCTCTCAAACTTCTTTACTATTTTGCGAAATCGGTTACTTTGCAAAATTAACGGAATGCATTCGAGTAATTTTGCAAAATAACCGATTTCGCAAAAAAAAACGTAACATATGTGTGACAGATATACAAATTTATACATATATGTGAATGTAAACACCTGTAATACCTGACATAAATATATTGGACTACGAACGGATTTTTCCTACATAATCGTGACTAAAAATATCCTTTTCCTCCACACATGCCTAAATGTTTACTAACATCACATATCAGGCAGTAAACACCTGATCGGAAATGAATATGTTTCGGAATACCTTTTCGTGTATAAATAATTAAATATATGACAAACTATATGTTTCTAAATAACTATATGACTTGATATATGTCTCGATAAATATATAATCATCGTTTTGAAATTAAAAGTATAAATAAGTTAAATATTTGTTTTTCTTTTTTGTTTGTTTGTTCCAATTAGACTGTTCAGTTTATCTCTCAGTCTAGTAATATTTGCGTATAAAAAAAAATCCATTTCAGGGTTAGTAAAAATAGATTAGTTAAAATCACGAAGAATATAATTTGTTTTTCTATGTTTTTGCTTTTGTTTTACCACATGTTAAGGTTCTACAGTATTCAGTTGACTATGTTAAGGTTCTACAGTATTCAGGTGATTATGTTACCAATCAACTGCAGGTGAGTCACAACCATCACCTGTCTCTTGCACCTTCAGTCTAGGTTCCTGTCATCGATACATGCAGCATTAGATTAAGATAGATATTAACTTACGGTATTAGATGAATTTTAACTTGGAGGATATCTTACAGTATGTGACCTAACCATACTTAACCTAACTAATCTAACCTAATTAACCTGACCTATTCTAACCTCACATAACTTTACTTAAATTAACTTAACTTTAACACCAGGTTGATAATGTTTCAGTATCATAATGTTATTTCTATATTTCTTCAATGTTAAACACGACACCTAACAGCTAGAAATACTTGCATAGGAGTTTGTAGTTTACGTGTTGTGTTATTTTACTTCTTAAAGACATTTGTTTGTATGTCATGAAAACGATCCAATTTCCTTCAAGGCTTATGAGATATTTTCTGTACACCTAAACCTGTCTGTAGGATCTCAGGTATTACTCTCATTACCAAAGGTTGACAGGAATCATTTTCACAGTACATATTAATACTCGTATTTTGGGTTCCCGGTACCTAGGCTCCATTAACAAGGCTCTGCTCTGAGGTTCCAGTAAAGGATCTACAACTTATAAGGGCTCTGGGGTCATCTAGGCAGTGTTAGCATACCATAACTGACCCCGTGGTCCACCTGACAGCCACTGTATATGCACTGCACTCACACCTGGAGCAGAGGTTATGGTTGTGTTTACCCAGAGACACCTGATCATGAGCTCCTGGCACAGTCTATATACTCATGCTTGACTCTACAGTGTGTGTGTGTGTGTGTGTGTGTGTGTGTGTGTGTGAACATTAATTCTCTCTCGCCAATTAACCATCAAAATAATCCTTAAGGTAATTGTTCAGTGTTTATCTTTTCTGAGTGAATAAAATCTTTTTATTATCTTGATTTTCATCGTTTATCATCAGTGTTGTTCTTTCTGTGTTTGTAAATATCTATAATCCATGATGTAGTTTAAGTAAGGTTTGAAATAAAATTAACGTTGCAATGGGTTTCATATATTATCAAAATTTAACACTAACAGTGACTTTTCGGATCTGTATACACATTTATATTATATCATATTTACATATATATTTCACTGAAATAAATTACAGCCTCGTATCACATCAGCACAAAAAGTGGGCGCTGCAATCAGTATCATGTGGGATGGTCTGTACAAGTGATATATCTTTACAAATTAGCAATAAATTAATCTAGCTAAAGTGTCTAAATAATTAGATATGTACAAAACAACTTGTTGTATATTAGTACTTTCTGCATTGTAGTTAACCTTGTTCATATATCTATGAAAATATTTTAATTTATTAGTATAATACTGGTATCTGGCCTAGAGGTGAGGACAACAACAAGAGAGCAACAACAGTGACCTCACAGGGAAGGTCTTGGCCACAGGTAAGGGAAAACAACAGAAAAATACACATATATCGACAGAAAAAAAAGGTTTTGTTACAGAATGAACGCTGATCATTATTCTGCGTGGATAGACTTATAAAAATATAATTCTACTTCTATACATTTGAACTTTAATCAAGCTTCAAGAGCACAAAGGTCGCGCTATTACTGATAAGTGTATTTTCCCTAGTTTTACCCTACCTGTGTCCTGGTATCAGGCAGATGAAGCACCGCTCTCAGAGTCTGCTCTTCTTATCAGCTCCGCTAGGGCAGTGATGTACGTCTGCGCCATCTGCAGCGTCTCGAATTTAGAGAGTTTCCTGTCGTTCCCGAGCTCCGGAACAACCTCCCGAAGCTTCTCAAAAGCGTCATTCAGGCCGTTCATCCGCCGTCTTTCCCTCGCGTTTGCAGCAAGTCGTCTTTTGCGGATGACTTCGTTGCCTACGACTTTAGGAGGCCTCCGGCGTATTCTGAGAGGCTTATAGTGTGTTACCAGGGAGGGCGACGTTTCAGGGGGTATGAAGTGCTCCTGGTGAGGGTTGGCGTCCCCCTCGGAGGGACTGTATTGTGTGGTGCCCCAGCTGCTGACGGACGTAGTGCTGCTGCTGGCGTAGGAGTAGGCTGGCGTAAGACTGCTGAGGTCAGTTGTGGTGGGATAAGCGGCCTGGTAGTACTCCAGGTTGGGGTACGCCTCAGACATAAGATCCTTGTTGCGACTGCCTCCCGACGACCCAGGGCCTGGCAGCTCTGACCTTGGCGAGCACTCAGAGGTCAAATCATCGGGTGTGGAGCTGTGGTACCCATCACTACCTCCGCCGTCAACACAACTTTGTAGCAGGTCATGTGGCTGATGCGGCGGACCTAGTTGTGTGGGCATGGCGGTGGCTGGCGTCCCCTCCAACCCAGGAGAGAGCGTAGCGCCAGGATAATTTTCTGTGTTGTAGTTGAACTCTCCCAGTGGATAATATTGTTGAGACGGGTCTCGGCCCGACCAGTATTCTCCTGTATGAACCGACATCCCGATGTTTATAAGCACAATCACTAACAGAGCTTCAGTTTATACACACCACAAAGAGCTTACACATTAAAGGCTGGAAAACACTGATGGAGGGTCCGTATCCATAATGTTGAGGTGCGACACAGCGAAAGTCACTGGCGAGTGTGTCCGCGGCGGTGAGGAGCGTCACACCTGTTGTGAGTCCGCTACTTGTCCTGCCTGTGATGTCCTTGGTGTGCGTTATGGCTGCATGTTGTCAAGTCACTGGCGGGGTCAACGGTCCCGCTCGGCACGCTGCCAGCGCGACCCGCCAAGGTCAATGGCAGAGTTAGACACAAGGCCACTTCCTGGATGTTGCACAAGAGTATTGCCGGCGGGGCGTCACGACTACACTGGCGCCAGTTCACTGCACCTTGAGACTTTCTATCAGCAGCACGGCACTGTTTCCCGCAAGTGTGAGTCCCACAACTTTCTGGCCACTCTCTCCGTGGTGGCTCGCCAGGCTAGTTTCCCCGCAGCTGGAGCCCGTCTGAGGCGCGGGCAAACTGGCAAATGACCAAGGCACTGCTAGTGCTCTATACTGTACTGTAGTCTAGCGACCACCATCTTCACGCCGATGATCCAAATTCACGAGATTCTTCCACTTTTTTCGTTCAATAACTTTCTACTTCTTGTGATGACCGCCAAGGCTCTCAATACATCCTGAAATAATTCCTTATCTTTCAGCTTCAGTCATGAAGTCAGAAATATTCACCAGTAAAAATAACCAAAGATGTATTTGCAGTACGGTCACACATACACCCAGCTGAGTTAAGACCAAACCAACAAAACGAAGACGAAACTCAGTGAGAAATTTCCTTGGACGCGGAAGTCGTGGTCTTCGTTACGGTCACGTGACTCTGCAGCGACCAATCATCGCTGAGCTTTAGGTTACAATACGAGAAAGAAAACGTAAGGACAATTATATGCTGCCTCTAATTATCTAAATATTTTAGAACGATTGAAAAAATACTAGAAAGAAAAAAAATTACCGTCATTAAAGTAAATTAGGTACAAAAGTATACAGTGGCGAAGTTTCCCTCAGTAGGTGATAACAGGGAGACACGCCTTCTAATATTGGCCTCAACCAGACTATAATTTGGCGGCGGCGACCAACCAGGGCTCCCACCACCGGATAACAACATTACTTATGACTAATGTAAATGACGAGGTGATGAATATGCAGAATCTTACGGCGATGAACCAGAGAGTTGACCACACCACCATTACTGAGGCTGAGAGATGGGTGGGTGATGGGTGGAATGGGGATGGGTGGGGAAGTGGCGATGGGTGGTGGTGGTGATGGGTGGAGTGGCGCTTGGTGATTGGTAATGGGGGCGTGGTGATGGGGGATGGTGATGGGTGAGTGATAATGATGGAGTGGTGATGGGTGGAGGGGTGATGGGTGGTGATGATGGGAGAGAGTGGTGATGGTGGAGTGATGATGGGTAGTGGTGATAGATGTTGGAGATGGGAGAATAGTGATGGGGACCTGGTAATGGGTGGTGTAATGCTATTTAGTAGTGCTGGTTGTGACGGTGGTGGGAGGCGGGAGTAGTAGAGTGAAAATGTTAGTGATAAGGTAATAAAAATAATGAAAAAAGTACAATAAAAAGTATAGAAAGATAACACAAAAGAAGAGAGAGAGAGGTCAGCGAAAGATGAGGAAAGACTCAGTAACGTAGATAATTGTCATCTTAAGCCAAGTAAACACACCTGCATCCTCTCTCCAGCCTCTCCCTGACCAACTGATATCAGAGAATGCGTAATATTTCCCCCCCCGCCCCTTCCCTCCCCACCTCCCCCCTCCTCCCTCGCACACCCTCCCTCCCCCACCCCCCCACCGCCCCTTCCTCCCCACACACCTCCTCCCTCCCCCCACCCCTCCCCCACCCCACCTCCCTCCCCCACCCCACCCCACACACCCCCCCTCCCCCTACATCCCCCCACACACCCCTCACCCCCCCCGCCCACACCCCTCTCCCCTCCCTCCCCTCACACGCACGCAAGATTACCAAATAGAGCAGTTAACGTTATATTGTGATGTGGGGGAAGAACACAGTTTATCACCAAGATGAAGATATTCCCGTACGATTATTTGAGGTTACCGGATGTACAGTTTGTTGTTGTTGTACTGCATTGTTTTCTCATCTGGAGCTACGGTTATCATCATCATCATCATCATTATCATTGACAACCATCACCATCATCACTACCACCAATTGACCACCATTACCATCATTTGACACCCATCATCATTACCCTCACCATTACCATCACCATCAACACTGTCACCATTACCAGCACCACCACCATCAGCACTACACACACATACCATCATCATCATACCCTAACACATCATCTTCACCATCTTCCTATCATTGGAGTCACATCACCATTCATCACCATCCTCAAAATTAAATTAAAAATACTATTACTGCCACCATAACTGTCATTAGGGTCAGGTAAGGTAAGGTAAGGTAAGGTAAGGTTGGTTAAGTTAAGTTAATTTAGGTTTAGATAGATTAGGTTTGGTTAGGTTACATATTTCCGAGTTAAAACACCATCAGGAGGTTAATGGCTGTTGGTCCGCTCCCAGGGGCACCAGTCGTCACTGTACCATCTCCCACTTGCCCCTTACCTACAGACTCTACATGATTCTGTGCACCGACCACCACAGTCAAGGCATCACTTCTGAGTCACTGATTTGCACAGTTTTGTCTTTGACTCCTCATTAACCATATCTTTGGTGCTGTAAGGGGGCACTGTCAAGTCACTGCTCGAGATATACTATGCTTTGCCTTAGACTGTCAAGGCACTGTCCTAGTCTGTAATAACCACCAGTCACCAGAATCACCTCAAACGTTCATTACAACCTCTTCCTTCATCACTTAAATAATAATAATAATAATAATAATAATAATAATAATAATGATAATAATAATAATAATAATAATAATAATAAGCAGCATTATCCTCACTCTAATGGCTACTCCCTGCTAATCATAACCACCACAACCTTTATCACATTACATTAATAACTCACGTCCCAGTGGCCTTCACACAGGTATGCACGAGTAAAGTGATTAATTAGGCGGCAGGTAGGCGTAGCGTGTGGCCACCAGAAGCTCAGCCACAAGTCATTAAAAGGTTTCCTAGATCACCCACGTTACCTGCCCATCTCCTGTCTCCTGTACCTGCCCACCTCCTGTCTCGTGTACCTGCCCACCTCCTGTCTCGTGTACCTGCCCACCTCCTGTCTCGTGTACCTGCCCACCCCCTGTCTCGTGAACCTACTCACCCCCTGTCTCACGCACCTGCCCACCTCCTGTCTCGTGCACCTGCTTACCCAAATTTCCACAACAGTAAAACCCAGTAGCGGAAAAATTTAATGACCTTAGTTCATAAATTATCATAAATCTTGCACAAATGTCAGACTTGAAAAGGAAGCACGAGTGAAAATGACCCTGAAAACAAGGAAGCAGGAATACTGTACGGTGGCAGGTGAAACGAAGAGGTTAAGCCGGGTTATGAGAATATGCTAATTCAATAGAAAGTGTCTCGTTGTAACAAGATGGATAACGAAAGAAATTTAACCATTAAAAAAAAATAGTAGTATACATAGCAAGATGTTTGATATATTTGTGTGTTGGGAAGAATGACAGAGTGAGAGACCAAAAAAAAAAAACCCCACCTCATAACTCCTTAGACTTCACAGAACTTAGAAAATTTTATGTACTGGGGAGGTCCTTTTGTACTATGAGTTGCTGTTCCTATGAAAGTACTGTACATTATAGAGTCTGGAAGAAGGTTAAAGGGGTGAACATAATCACATGCTAACTTAATGTAACCTAACCTAACCTAACCTAGCCTAACCTAACTTAACCTAACCTAACCTAACCTAACCTAACATCGTCTTCTTCGATACCAGGAACCATCACGAGAGAGAGAGAGAGAGAGAGAGAGAGAGAGAGAAATCAGTTCTGGCCAAGAACAACAAGAGAGAGGATTAGAGAAACGGAGAGAGAGAGAAAAAAGAATAGTATTAAAAATGAAGAAGAGCGAGAGGAGAACATATGTCTAAGAGGATTTAATGGCCCGAGTCTTGTTCACTTTATCTCTCTCTCTCTCTCTCTCTCTCTCTCACATCCACACACATGCTATATCTATCCCCTTCATCCCTCCCTCCCTCCTTCCTTCCTTCCCTCCCTCCCTCCTCCCCCTCCACCCTAGACACATCATTAGTAAATTCTGATAAATGGAGACGAGACTTTTTCTGGCTCGTCACCTTGAGTACAAACTTCAGCAAGACTTAAACAAACACACACACACACATACACGCACACACACGCGCGCACACACACACACACGCACGCACGCACGCACACACACACATTTACTTTTTTCGTTTTTTTTTCTTCGTGTGAGTCAGCTGATGAACGAGGTATTGTATGCTTGATAACACACCTGCACAACAACACTACAGGTATGACTTTACACTCAACAACTATTCTGAGTGAAAATAAACTTTTACTATTTTTTTTCTTATTTCATATATATTTAAAATTTTAGTAAAATAAACCAACAACGATAATATTGGTATAATTAATTTTAGTATAATTATGGATATTATTATTCCAAAGATCGAGGTTTTTGGTATATAATTAAGAGGTATAATGAATTTAATATTCCGCCCCAAAATATATTTATTTTTCTCTAATTAGTTAATCATCCGACATGATATATTAGGTTGATTTTGGATTTAATAAATGACAAATTAAATGAATTGACTGTGTTAGGAAAATTAGTTCCATTATCAAATTTATTTTTCACTACAGATGATTTTTAGATTATGTTACTATAGTATATTATAGCCTGAGGTTACGACACACTCCACTTATACCTCCTCCTCCACACACTCCTCTCCATCCACACCCTCCACACACTCTTCACCTCCACACACTCTTCACCCAGCACATCCACCTACACACTCCACACACTCCACATATACCGCATCAGACACACACTCAACACACTCCACCTACACCTCCTCCTGCACACACTCCTCACTCTCCACACCCTCCACACACCACACCATATCCATCCACATCTCCACACATCTAGTTAACCCTATATAACGGTACAGCAGTGTTAGATAACCCTATATAACGGTACAGCAGTGTAAGATAACCCTATATAACGGTACAGCAGTGTAAGATAACCCTATATAACGGTACAGCAGTGTAAGATAACCGTATATAACAGTACAGCAGTTAAGATAACCCTATATAACGGTACAGCAGTGTAAGATAACCTTATATAACGGTGTAGAAGTGTAATATAACCTTTTTAACGCTACAACACTACATCACAGACCGGTGCTATTCAAGACACTTCACGTTCGAGGTTTTAGGGTGAGTGAGAGGTCGAGCAGGAGGAAGGCTGTTTGGTGACACGTTCCCAGCTGACATGTGGCATCGTCTGTCAGTACACTAATCACTGAGGTTGTAATCGCCGTAAAATTAATTCCTCTAACAATTATACCCACCCACAGACTACCTTCAGCGTCTAAGCCTGTCTGTCTGTCTGTGTCCCTGTCTGTCTGTCTGTCTGTCTGTCTGTCTGTTTATCTCTATTCGTGCCATCTTACTGACTTCCTACAATCTTTTTTGGTTCAATTAGTCACCAAGTCACAAAGTATAATCGATTTTTTCTTTTAGCAATGGTAAATCTCTATAGCTGTGGGTTTCCAAATAGTGTTAGCGACTTTCTCGGGCACTTGGCACCAAAACGTCGTGGAAATAAAAAATATAAAATTGATTATTGTCAAGTCTTAAGAGAACAGTTTTAACAAGTCGTAATGTGGTATAAGTTTTTCTCCTTTTACCTTTTTTTCTGTCTCAAGGGAAACATTTTGAGGAGGATTAACGTCACTTGAAGTAAAATGAGAGAGAAGATTTGCAGAAAGTAGACGAGAATAAATATGGTAGAATGATTAAATTATAAACCGTGATGAATAATTAAATGGATAAACATACACATACACACAACACATATGCTATAAACCTTCATCATAACCTATTATCGCCTTTTTTTGTTAATATATCCAGCTATGATTATCGTCGTTTTCCAGGGTTGATTAAGACTACTGTATGGTCTTTGCTATATCCAGGTGGTACTGTACATTACTGTCTTATTTCTATCATAACCACCAAACATAACCAAAGACGCTGGCTGCTTTGTTTTAGTCACTAGATACACTGAATAATAACACGGTAGTCTCATTGTAATCAACTACATCTACAGATATATCGATACTGATCATTATTCTCGGGTTTAATTCTCGTATCGTCTAGTTGGCCTGAAACGTCAAATTTTTAACCTATCAGGCAGTAAGGTGAAATTTTCTGTATAATATGGCATTAACTCCTTCGCTTCGAGGACGCTACTTTTAATATTTTATTTGGCTGACAAGAGACGATGTTTTTCAGCAGAGAGGAACGCTGTACACAAGTGGTTAGTAGACTACCTCCCCAAGATATAAACCAGTGTTATTTTGCCTCCTGGCTGTCTGTTACACTGACGGTAAGTGATGGTCGACGACAGGGTGCGTGAAATTGTCGAGATGAGGTGCACAGTGGGACAAAAGTTGGTCTTGAATGTCGGGGGAATCAACACAGAATACAATGTACAGCAACAGGATTGGAGAGTAGCTGACAAGATAGATAGAATGACACGAATCAACCTAACCGAACCTAACCTAACCAAACACAGGAATCTTGGAATATGTGCGTGTATGAACGTGAGTTGGTATACTATTTCAATTCAGGGCAGTACCTACCCACCTCCCATATACCTCACCCTATTTATATATACAGTTTATATACCTACCTCTCCCCCCCACACATACACACCACCATCATTCCAGCTCCTCCCCCACACACCAGTCCCTCACCTCCTCTCCCACACATCTCCCGCCCCCACACTCTCCTCCTCAGTAATCGCTTTAATCAATACAGCCATCCATCAGTACACCACTACAGTATTCCCCAGCCAGAGTGATCATCGTCTTACTCCCGGCGGTGGTGTAAACTTCCAGCGATGGTTGAAAGTGAGTTTGTTCCTCGCGTGTGCTCGAACAAAGTTATTATGGCGAGTGTCAGTATTGTGACCGCTGCTTGGCTGAAACAGATCACGAGCAGAAACACCGCGTTAATTTTATATTAATTTAAGTTGAGACCGAATTACACTTTTAAATTATTCACTGCATTATTATTATTATTATTATTATTATTATTATTATTATTATTATTATTATTATTATTATTCTCATTCTTATTCTTCTTAATAATAATAATAATAGTATTTTTATTATTACTATTTCGCATTACACCAAGAATGACAATCTCAAAATAAAAAAAAATATGAGAACACACACACACACACACACACACACATACACACACACAATATATTCTATTTCAATATTGTAAAATTCGCCGTAGAAAAAGTACCATGAAAAAGGGGTAAAATGACAAAAGGTAAAACACTGGAAAAAAAATACATCCTCCAGGTAAACAAACAACGTTAAGAGCTGCGGCAGGAGGTGTACAAGGCACGGGAGGTTAAGGGCCACTTGTGTGAAAACTGGCCATCACTCGGTCAACTTTCTCTCCCTCCCTCTTTCTCTCTTAATCACTTATCTCCCAGCACCACATTTAGTGTAATCATGCACCAGGAAGGGATTGGTGGTGGTGGTGGTGGTGGTGGTGACGTGTGTGTGATGAGTGGTGTAGTGGTGATGGTACTGGTGTTGGTATAGAAGTGGTACGAGTGAGGTTGTGGTGTAGGGAGTGGTAGTGGTAAAGGTGTAAGGGATGGTGGTGGTGGCTCCTCCCAGCTCCTGATGGTGGCTAATGAAGGACCTTAACCCTCCCTCACGCCCTTCATTATTACAGCACCACGCCCTCACGCCCTCCAACACCACAGCGCCACGCCCTTTAATCACCCTCAACCATCTCTCTGGCTAAAACTTACTTGAATGACATTAAGATATTACCAGGCGATAATTTCCCATATAGTTTGATCAATTGATTATGATTCACTGGAAAATGTTTGATAAGTTACTTTGTTGATCATCACCGTTTGTTTGTGTTTGATGATTACATGTTGTCTGTGGCACTGTGAGAATACTTTACCTGGGAGTATACATTATTATTATTGTTATTATTATTATTATTATTATTATACATGACATACACCCACACATACCATACGCCCCCCATACACCTCCACATACCATACACCCACATATGACATACACCCATACATGACATATACCCACATATGACATACACCCCCATACACCCCACATATGACACATACATATGACATACACCCATACATGAGATATACCCACATATGACATACACCCCCATACACCCCACATATGACACATACCTACACATTTTATGCACCCACAGCATACAATTCTGTCCTTTGTCGTCCCCTGGTAAGGCTTTGTGATGGGCAAGGAGATCCAGCCATTAAACTCTTCACTTCTTCCAAACAAGACAGAAGACGTCGCGTGTCATCGGGTCTTCAGCGAAACCCGACAGTACAGCGTTATATTAGCGAGGAGATTATAGGACACGGGAGGGCCAAGGTATTGTTGTAACTCTAGGGTCGTTGGTGACGGGCTACATTGCTCGACAAGCGATACGGAATTAGTCATAATCTTATTTTTTGGGGTTAAACGACTGAGACAGGCTTTACTTGGGGCTGTTTTTATGGTCTAGTTTTACTGTGGTGGTGAATAGGAGGTTCAACTATAAAGGGTGATGTTGGATGGCACTATCTACTGCCCAAATGGGGATTAGAAGATTAGGGGGGGGGGGGTGGAAAAAACTACTTGTCATGGTTAGGGATGATTATTATTATTATTTTTTTTAATCCCTTCGAACTGACAGACGTAATATGACGAGCCCAAGAAAACAGACCTACAGACGGAACCTTATCTCAGGAATGATCAAAACCGAGAAACAGATCATCAGTTGATTGTAAGTCGCGGCAGGCGTGTAGGGGTGATCCAGCAGGGGGAGGAGAGAGGCGCGGCAGACGTGTAGGGGTGATCCAACAGGAGGAGGGCACAGGCGTGGGGTGGATCCAACAGGGGGAGGGGTGGGAGGCACAGGTGTGGGGTGATCCAACAGGAGGGGTGAGGCAGACGTGTAGGTGATCCAACAGGGGAGGCGTGAGAGGCGTGTAGGGGTGATCCAACAGGAGGGTGGAGGCAGGCGTGTAGGGTGATCCAACAGGGGGGGGGAGGTGGCAGGCGTGTAGTGATCCAACAGGGGTAAGGCAGGCGTGTAGGGTGATCCAGCAGGGGGTGGAGGCGGCAGGCGTAGGGGTGACCAGAAGGAGGTGGGAGGCAGGCGTGTAGCAAGTGATCCAACAGGAGGGGGGTGGAGGCGGCAGGCCTGTAGGGTTGATCCCACAGGGGGTGGTAGGGGGAAGCTTAAGACACTGGCCATGTCATTGTCACTGAATGTCTGACCCAACCTTCCCTCCCATCATACAAAATTGGTCAGATAAAGAAACTAACCTAACCTAACTTAACCTAATCCCAACCTAACCTAACCTAACCTAACCCATACTTGACTCAAACTTACCTGGCCACAATTACATAATGAGAAAGTGGTGGTGTGGGATCGTGTAGTGGGTCGGGTAGTGGGCCGGGTGGTAGTGGCCGTGGTGGTGGTGGGCCGTGGTGGGCCGGGTGGTGGTGGGAGTCGGTGGTGGGTGAGTCGTGGTGTAGGGTCGGTGGTAGGGTCGTGGTGGTGGTGGGTCGGTGGTGGTGGGAATGTGTGGTGGTGGTGAGTCGTGGTGGTGGTGGTGGTGGGTCGTGGTGAGTGGTGGTGGGTCGTGGTGGTGGTGGTGGGGTCGTGGTGGTGGTGGTGGGTCGTGGTGGTGGAGTCGTGGTGGTGGTGGGTCGTGGTGGTGGTGGTGGGTCGTGGTGGTGGTGGTGGGTCGTGGTGGGTCGTGGTGGTGGTGGTGGAGTCGTGGTGGTGGTGGGTCGTGGTGGTGGTGGTGGGTCGTGGTGGTGGTGGTGGGTCGTGGTGGTGGTGGGTCGTGGTGGTAGTGGGTCGTCCACCATCACCACTACCCGGGATTAGGGACAGATGGCTCGGCTTGAGCGAGCGTTGACTTCCCGCCACCGTTGCCAACACAACACCCAGATGACCAGAATATGAATAATTAAAACCTGTTGCCAAACTAAAATATTATAACCTCTCATAGTCGTAGACCATCATGACGTAAACAACTCATGTATCGTAAAATTATCTAATCATATTTAGACAAATATTTGGTCATTAAACTTTGAGTAATTAGTTTGGATATTATAATTATCAGAATACGTTCGTTTGTAACACTGCTTTGGTTTGCGGTGGTTGGAGGCGGGTCTGACGGAATATTTGTCTGGTCATGTTAACCTCAACCAACAAGACACACAAGAGCGATTTTTCTATTTTATGTTTATGCGTAGTTCGTCAATAGTTATTTGGTCATATAGCACATTAACCCCCCTAAGTGTATCCTGCAACGCATAACTTATTAGATATAACTACACCGACTTTGTTTACAAATATTAACATATCTTTCTAATATCGTATAATGAATATAATGAATATTGACGAATCTTTAACATTTTTTCCAGTCTTGTCTCATCTGACGAAGCTACGAGTCTGTCCTCCTATGGCCACCACAAAGACAATCCTTGACCTGCTCAAACAAAAACTGTACAAGATTCAAAAGACATTAGACATAAACACCTCTATTAATTTCTTTAGTTTTAGCAGTGACAGGTCTAGCAGTGACAGGTCTAACAGTGACAGGTCTAGCAGTGACAGGTCTAGCATTACAACATTCGAGTACCGTTTACCCAATTACATGCATATGGCAATTACTATTCTCAAGTGAGGGGTAATTATTGCTCCATACTTAAAGAGAGACAAATGAGCTGCATCGCTGGGCCCCATCACCTCAGAGATGGTCTCACTTAACCAAGGGGGACCCCGTAGTACTGTAACATGTGTTTCTTAACTCAATCTGAGCCTTATTAACGCCAGGGAACACCCCAGTCCCAATAGCTTTACTAACCAAAAGGCCTTATACTTCGTCTTGGGGAAATTATGTTATCAAAGAAGATGTTTTTGTTAACTTCTACTCAAGTCATAGAGAATTATAGGCCAACAACCTCCCTTTAATCACAAGAGGTCTAATAGCCAGCAATAATATCACAGGTAACTGTAGGTAGTTCAGTGTTTATGGTCTACGATTCTATCCCGAACCCAAAGGAACTGAATTATTGGATATATTTATCATCATTGTCAGGGAAGTCTGCGGTCTAAAGACGCCCATAAAACATCGAATTCTGAAGTTTACAATCCACGTTCCTCCAGTAGTAAGCAGTAACTCCATAGATATTGCATACTCGAAACACTCCCTCAGATCCAGGAACTTATACAGTAGTGGTCCTTCTACAAGCCTTCAGGAGGTTCAACACCAACGCCCTATAAAAAAAGGTCTTTCTTACTTAATCTAAAAGAACGTTTAAGAGTCAAGAAGCTTCTTTTTAAACTCAGGGAAGTTTAAATCATAATAACACCGCCTCAACTACCGGATATATTTTCTTTATCGGGGTCAATGCGCAGGTTAAAGCAATGAGGTAGAAAGGAAAGCAATTATGGATATTAAAATCAGCCAGAAGATGGTTACTGTCTACGGCTGTATCGAAATTCCTTCTTAAAATAATGGTAATGACTCAAGACCTATTGTGAAGTTCATGACGGTCGCAAACTCTCCCTCACTAACTCTCCCTCACTAACTCTCCCTCACTAACTCACTCTCCCTAACTCTCCCTCACTAACTCACCCTCCCTAACTCTCCCTGACTAACTCTCCCTCACTAACTCACTCTCCCTAACTCTCCCTCACTAACTCTCCCTCACTAACTCTCCCTCACTAACTCACCCTCACTCTCCCTCACTAACTCACTCTCCCTCACTCACCCTCCCTAACTCTCCTTCAACTCTCCCCTCCCTAACTCTCCCTCCCTAACTCTCCTCACTTTCTTTCTCCCTCACTCCTTTCTCCCAACTCTCTCTCACCCCTAACTCTCCTCGCCCCTAACTCTCCTCCCTAACTCTCCTCCCCTAACTCTCCCTCACCAACTCTCCCTCACTGCTCTCCCTCACTGCTCTCCCTCCTAACTCTCCCTCACCAACCTCTCCCTCCTAACTCTCCTCTAACTCCACCCTCCACTAATAACTCACCTCACTATCTCACTCCACTCCTCCACACTAACTCACCCCTCACCTAACTCTCCCTCACTAACCTTCCTCTCCCTAACTCACCCTCCCTAACTCTCCTCCACTAACTCTCCCTCACTAACTCACTCTCCCTAACTCTCCCTCACTAACTCACCCCTCACCTAACTCTCCCTCAATAACTCACTTCCTCCTAACTCTCCCTCACTTTCACTTCCCCTCCTTAACTCCACCCTCTTCTTTCCTCTCCCTAATCTTTAACTCTCCCTCACTAGCTCCACCTCCACTAACTCTCCCTCACTAACTCCTCCCCTAACTCTCCCTCACTATCTCCCTCACTAACTCACCCTCACTAACTCACCTCCCTTTACTCCTCTCCCCCTAACTCCTCTCTCACTAACTCTCCCCTCACTAACTCACCCCTCACCAACTCTCCCCTCCTTCAACTCTCCTTCCCTAACTCTCCCTCACTAACTCTCCCTCACTAACTCACTCTCCTAACTCACCCTCCTAACTCTAACTCTCCCTCACTAACTCCTCTCCCTAACTCTCCCTCACCTAACTCACACCTCACTAACTCACCTCACTAACTCACCTCACTAACTCACCCTCACTAACTCCACCCTCACCAACTCACTCTCCCTCCCTCTCCTCACCCCTAACTCACACACTAACTCCTCTCCCTAACTCTCCCTCACTAGCACTCTTCCCTCCACTAACTCCTCTCCCTAACTCTCCCCTCACTAAATGACTCAAGACCCATTGTGAAGTCTGCGACGGTCGCAAACTCCTCCCCTCACTAACTCTCCCTCACTAACTCACTCCCAATCCTCACTAACTCCTCACCAACTCACCTCCTAACCTCCTCACCAACTCACCTCCCTAACTCTCCTCACACTAACTCTCCTCACACTAACTCACCTCCTAACTCCCTCACTCAACTCACCTCCCTAATCCTCCTCCCTAACTCTCCTCACTAACCTCCTCCCTAACTCACCTCACTAACCTCCTCACTAACTCCTCACCACCTCACTCTCTCCCTCACTAACTCTCCCTCACTAACCTACTCTCCCTCACTCTCCCTCCCTAACTCACCCTCACTAACTCACTCTCCCTCACTCTCCCTCACTAACTCACTATACATTACATTCACAAGCTACAACTATACACTAGGGTCGATCACTCTGAAACCTGGCGCGTGAGTTCCTTGGACATCAACAGGGAAATAAAGTTGTTTTTTATATATCATTCACATTCCCTTCGCTCTTCAGTTGGGTTGTGACGGTCGAGTGGATACAACACTCTCCTCCTCACCACAACCTTCTACTCTCTACGGTACAACTAATGAGCCAACACCGCAGCTTTCTTTTCACTATAATTTCCTCTACTTGGACATTCTTGCCAAGCCTGTGTAAAAAAAAAATAAAATCCACTTATTAATATTTTTGTTTTCATTTTTTACCTGTCTGTCTGTCTATCTTCCAATATTCTACCTGCAGTGTTTTTTATCATCAGTAAACAGACAGTTATCACGACTATACTAGAGCCATGTTCAACACCTAATAAGCTGAGACTGTTTATAATGTTTATATGACTAGCACATCAATATGTTTCTCCCAGGATAATCTTACCGTATAGATACAGTTTGTGTGTGTTTACTGACCTACCAAAAACACTATATATTCAGACCTCCAGTGTTGTTATTTTTTTGTAACAATATACGTTCACTGGGATAGGAGTGACTCTCACACTGGTATAACTTGATATTAGGCCCAACAACGAGTCTCCAACATTCTACCTTTCACATTTTCTCTCTGTTAACTTTAGTAAGAATTGTTGACTGCCTCCCTCTTCCCTGTGTGTGTGTGTGTGTGTGTGTGTGTGTGTGTGTGTGTGTGTTTGAAAATGGTTGTATGAATCATGAACGTATGCGTGTATATATATAAACACCTGTGTGGACCTATGCTAAGGTGAACACTTATGACAACGCACGATTACTTTTTCTTGAATGTGGTTATGAGGAGGCGGGAGGGACCTGCGGGAGGGACCTGCACCTCAGCGATCTCACCCCCGCGCCTGTGCACTAAGACAGTCATAACAGAGAGACACTTTCCACCATTTTATTTCCCTCATTCGGATCCGGAAACACAACAACTCCTTTTCTTCACTCCGGATGCGCTCTTTACCGCTATTTCGTCTTCCTCCATCCACCTATTATGCATGAATTACCTCAGTAAGACTCGGTAATACCAAGTTATATAGACCATCTTTTACAGTACACACTTGATATACTGTAGCTATTCTCTAGAGGAGTTGTTCCTCCCACCCAGAAGCACAGCGTCACATCTACATCTCCTTATGGTTTAATTCACAAACAAGAACTAAGAAAACTTTCACGATGTTGACGACACAGTGAGGCTAGTGTTAACTGCTTAAAGAATGTTAGTTAATGGAGCGAGTCTGATGGTGTGTGATTCTGAGGTTGAACACAAAAATGCAGAAATGTACAGCTGTTCTTTGTGTCGACAATAATAATAATAATAATAATAGTAATAATAATAACATTCCTCATGACATCATCTGACCGGGAGTTTAGTGGTATAAGGAGGGTGAAGGTGAGACGCCCCTACATCTCTACCACCATAAACTTCTTAAGGTCAGACAACCTATATGTCTTACTAGGCCTGGTGGTCATGGCTCAGCGCTCGTGTGTAAAGGGTTGGGTGTGCATTAGGCCTCACCTGTTTTCATTCCTCACAAAACTAACTTCTTAATGTCCAGTGTTGCTTTGATAACCTCTGACTGTCGACTTGGGAGATAAAGTAAAACTACAGATCTGATTATGGCAATAGGAATATAGATGAATCACTTCATTCTGTTATATGTTGATCAATCACACATGTCTGGGATAAATACACAGTGTTGATGAGGGTGAACACACAGACACATACCACTGGTGGCTGGGTGAGAGTCAACACACACACACACACACACACACACACACACACACACACACACACACACACACACACACCCTAGTGACTGCTGGGTGAGGGAGGGGGGAGGCCGCAGAACCGTGATGTGGGGCACACTCCCCCTCGCCCGCGCCACACTCCGCTAAGCACACTCTTGGGGAAACACACAAGGGGGCTTGATTCCCTTTCTTGGAAGACGAGTTTCACCGGTCCATTAACTAATTCAGATCGTCAGCGGCGTGATGCTGGTTTACAAGGAGGGGAAGAGTTGTAAGATGGGGTGCTCTCTCCCTGCTGTCGCTCTGAACAACGTCTGAGGATTATCATATAGCGTTAACATTAGTTTAACTATTTTGAGCCGAGGATTATAGAATTTCTCCTTTATATCATGGTTTTCTACAAGTGTCTACATACCTTCAAGACAGACACACCGTGGAGCACGATCAGTGTCAGGTTGGTAGTGACGACGTGTACGGGTAGTATCAAGACCACACACAGAGACAGAGCTCAACTTTCATTTGAAAAAAGTGTGTCAGTTCTTTGGGTGTGTTCCCCTAGAGCACATGATACGAGACAGCCACGAGTCCCTTCATTAACACAAGACCTCCATAATTTCACGTAAACTGCCACGACTTTTTCAATGTAAATATGCAAAGTAGTTTCCACATGAATCATGGAAAACCATAATGAGTGTGCAAATAGCCCAGCGCTAACAAATTCCGACTAGTAGAGGGATATCCTCACTACCACATATGTAATTATAAGCAAATGAGTGAAAAATCCCTATTTTCCTTAACGCGCTACTAAGTTTAGACTCTTCCGCCCACCGACTGACGCCGCGTCGACAAACACACCCAACAGAAATGTAAGTCAGCTTTATTTTACCGCAATAATTACTCATCGGTCACTGATATCTTACGCGTTTCACCCAAGCTTTATAAATTGATTTACTAACTAACAACGGGTTTCATGATATTAACACAAACAATATATAAAGTTAAAATCAAGACCCAGGTAGCCCGCGTGACAGGAGCCGACAACCTCCGCATTACCATATGGTGCTTCTTAACCCTTAGCGGCACTTGCTACAAGACTCTTCACGTCGAACTTCTTGTGCGAAATGTTTTGCCAGTTGTCCGTTATTTTTTGGCTGAGAGCTGACGTGTATTAATTGCATTTTCAGTCTTGGCAAGGTAGTTCAGTGACCCCCTTTCTAAACTGGCGAGTGAAGGCGAGAAAGCGATGAAAAAAGAACCGGCCTGTGTTATACATTTGTTTTTAATATATCACACATAATGATCAGTGCGTGTGGACGACACTATGCACTACCGTTACTACACACTTCCAAGCACCAGCAATAAAAGTTAGAGCACCAATGTGAAGCAGCACATGTGTCCGGTAACCTACTTTGATACACGGGGTGAGTCCTGTTCATCCGGCCCGCATGGTAGTGTTTTGAGTCCGTATGTTGTGTTCTATTTGCTTGTTAA